>NC_051228.1:2993054-3098054 GCF_015220715.1 Pygocentrus nattereri
CTCAACGTGTGGAATAATAATAAACAGGCGTCCTCCTCCAGGACGGCTCACTGGGGCTCCAGCTGTTTCAAACATCCTATTTACTGCCGTAACTGTGGTCCTTTTCAGGCATATATAACACACATATATATATATATATATATATATATATATATATATACATGTATGTGTGAGCTCTATAGCAATGTACTGACCACCCCAGTACATGTGTGTGTGTGTATATATATATATATATATATATATATATATATGTATATATATATATATATATATATATTACTGCTTGAATGTGGGAGAATATTTACATTAAAATGTCCACTCCACCACCGTGCAGGAGTGTGTGTTGCTCAGGTGAGCTGAGGGCAGACCAGCCGTGCGTTTAACTCTAGAAGTACATATTGATATTGATGACTGCATTGGTGTTGTGAACGTGCTGCAGTGTCAGGCAGCATTAACCCATTTGTCCTACAACCCTGAACACGCTCTCAGCCAGAGACGAGTCCGTGGGGGCCGTCTATAGTGACACCGCACTCATGTTCGGCCATATGGTGTTTGTCAGTGGGTGAAGGGCCGAGGGTGTGTTAGGAGAGTGTGATATTGGATCGTTCAGCGTGACGGCGCTGTCCATTAGAAAAGATACAACACTATTAGCTTTACGGAGCGAGTGAACGAGCCGAATAAACCAAGGGTGAACGGGGGCGGTTTAGTGTGGTCCACTGGCAGCCTTGCTGTAATTAACACGCTGTAATTGATTGCGAGCGCACACTTGCGATGTCTCTTGTTGATTGTTTCTCTGGTCCATATATAACATTAACTTAAGCAGGCACTGTGTCCAGAGGTTTGTGGACACCTGCTGATCCAGCTGTTCTTCTAAAATGAAGGGGATGAATAGTGAGTTTGCCCCTCTTAGCTGCAGTAACAGCCTCTACACGTCTGGGAAGGCTTTACACTAGATGTTGGACCGTTGCTGTGAGGACTTGATTGAGCATTGGTCATGTACTGAAGTTAGATGGTCAGTTTTGGACACTCCAGCACATCCGAAAGGAGCTGGATGGAGCTGCATCACTCCAGAGAACGCAGTTCCACTGCTTCACAGCCCAGTGCTGGGGGGCTTTGTACCCCTCTAACCGTTTGGCATTAGACATGGCTAACTGTGTGGTCAGTGCTCTTCTATGGATCAACGTACTTTTATCTCATTTTACTACCGTTCAATGATAATTCATTGACGAATGAGGGAATTCAACCTTGGTGGAACCCTGAACCATCATGAAGCAGTTGAACGTAAGACATTTAGATTAGATATGAGAGAATCTATTTGCCAAAAACCAGCTACAGAGAAAATGGGGCTCCTAACAACCACCTGGAAGACCTGCTAGACACCAAAACTGACCCCATCAGATAAACATCATCTTTGAGAGAGAGGAGAAGATGAAGCTGCTTCAGATCTGAAAACACCCACAGCTGTTTCTGTCCATCCTTCCACGGTGAGAAGACCACTCAGCGCTGTGGGTCTGAAAGGACGTGTAGCTTATCAAGAAGAGCCTCACATCAAACAAAGAAGCTGAACGATGGACTGACCACCCCAGAGTCCAGACCTCAATGTGACTGAATGGGTTTGATCACTTCAGGAAATCATCAGCCAGCTTCTAAGAGCTTTGGAGGTGTGTCTGCAGATCCTTTGAGGGGCTGAATGGAAGCTGCATATATACACAGTTTTTTCATGAATAGTTTGTACTTAATGACCATTTTAAGTGAAGGTGAAATTAAAGGGGGGGTGGGGGGGATGTGGTCTCTGACTTTTGCACAGCACTGTAGCATGTAAGCCCAAATGAAAAGCAGCTCCACCAATAATCAGCAGGAAAAAGGAGCAGAAACAGAGGGGCTTTGGGCTCAGAGCCGTGTGGAAGCCTTTAGTTAATATTTCATAGGCAGAGATAGAGAGAGCCTCTAAACTTTCATTAAGCAGCAGCCGTTTGGCTGGGAGGGAATCTCACTCTTTTATTGCAGTAATGCTGATGGCTCTCTCTCTCTCTCTCTCTCTCTCTCTCTCCATTCCTCCTCCTCTTCCTCCCCCTATCCTCCTCTTCTCTCTCTCCATCTCTCCCGCTTTAAAATTTCGTAATAAAATCGTACTCGATCCTTTTTTAAATGCACTATTACTTATCGTGGCCTTTTCATATTGCAGCATGGAGGAAGTTGAGCGCGCGCTCTAAAAGCGCCTCATTCATTATTCACCACCACCACCAGCAGCACCACCACCACCAGCAGCAATAGCGGCACAGCTGCCTTTATTTTCTATTTTTACTTTATTTTTTATTATTTTTCCCCCCTTTGCAGATTGCGCACATGCTCTAAAGCGCAGGATTGATGAGCGCGGGAGCGCGCGCAATAATAACCCAGCGCCCCCGGGAGCGCGCACACGATCAGCTTAATTACGGCAGCGATTTTTAGCCGCGGCCTGATGGAGGGACTTTCACTCAGCCCTGCTTTCGAAGCCTTAGCGGAGACGAAGATGATGAAGACAAACAAAACCTCCACGAGCGCGCTACGTCGGCTTTCCGCGCGACGTTTCTCTCTTAATTCGCGTGCGTGTGTCGCTAATTGATGCGCTCGGTTAACGCTGGACTTACTGTGGAGATCTGGTCCTTTAACAACGCGCAGCGAAACGCTCTGCTGTGACTCCCGCGCGGCTACAGACGACAACAACAATAATAAATCATAGCAGCAGCAACACCAGGAGGACAAACATCAACCAGAGGCCGTCGTCAACAACAACAACAACGACAACAACGATAACCAACAACAAATCATCACATTACCCATAATAATAATAATAATAATAATACAGAGTTGTACGATGTCACACTATATATATATAGTTCCATGTAAGTACTTACAAGTATATAATACATATAAGATATTATTATCACACACAAACACATACACCTATCTATCTATGTATATATACACCTCCATAAGCATATAATTGTAATAGTGTTCCTGTGTGTGTATGTATGTATATATATATATATATATATATATATATATATATATATATGTGTGTGTGTGTGTGTGTGTGTGTGTGTGTGTGTGTGTGTGTGTGTATGTATGTGTGTGTGTGTGTGTGTGTGTGTGTGTGTTTGTGTGTGTGTGTGTGTGTGTGTGTGTGTGTGTGTGTGTGTGTGTTTGTGTGTGTGTGTGTGTGTGTGTGTGTGTGTGTGTGTGTGTGTGTGTTTCAAGTTTTGTGCGCTTCATAAAATGATATATTTTTTGCCTTGTAACGTAAAGAAACTGCGCCAAACATCGGTGAAAGTGCGTGAAGTCAAACTCGCTGGTGATGAAAAGAGCGCCAGAGTGGCTGCCGGGACACTCGCTCTGGGGCGAAGGCTTCAGCCCTTTCCCAGGGGGCCGGGGGGCTGGAGGCGTGAGGGGGGGCTTTTTAGCATCAGCACACTCGCTAATGGTCTATTAAACCGCCCGCTGCTGGAGAGTAAACGGATTTGGTGCTCGGCCCCTGAAGCTAATCAAACACGGCGGCTACGGGCCGGAGCAGCGCGCGCGCTTTTACGCGGCGGATTCCGAGGAGCCGCTTTAGATCAGCTGCCCCCGCGCGTGACAGCGTGGCTCCACAGCTCTGTTTTTTTATTTATTTACTTATTTTTATTTGCGCATTTCTGCTTTCTCCCACTGCGCTGAGCCTTGGTGTGCGCGTGCTCGCGTGCTCTCCGTGAAGCCTTCTGCGCATTTCTCTTTCAGCGTCTACGCGGCCTCGGCTGCGCTGCGCGCTCTTCTGTTCTGCCCTGGCGAACTTTGCGCAATGCGCTGTTCTCAACAGCGCCAAAACGCCACATTTTGCGCTCTCCACGGCGCTTTTTGCGCATCAGCATCAGCATTTAAGGCTCATTAGTCACACAGAGAGCCAAAACGGAGGTACAAGTATCTTGAATAAATGCGGATTCGCGCGACTGTTCTAAGAACATCTAGCGAGACGACGCAGTTCAAATAATTAGAAATGGGTTCCTAGAAAGACTTTCCTAGAAAGCACAACGTATTTATAATCGAAAGAATGAAATAACGTGATTTACCACCATAAGCGTGCACATATTATTATCATCATCATTATTATTATCATCATCATCAGCATCATTATTATTATTATTGTTATTATTATTATTATTATTATTATTATTATTATTATGCACAGCATATGCGCTATCAACAGCCATTAATTAGAAGTGCATTATTAAGGACGTCTCAGCAGCAGCGCGGCCCTCAGCCAGCAGCAATCAATAAATGCAGCATTAATCTAGAACATCTCCAGCCAATAAAGCGCAGGGCGCAGTGCGCAGTGAGCGGCACCGGGGCAAAAGCACCAATTTCCTGCCGCTTCAGGCCACAGCAGGCCCGGATGACGGAGCTGCTTTTAATCCGCAGCTCGAGTTTCTCGCCCAGGATCGATGGCCAAAATATGAAGCTCATCAAATTAGAGTCTCCTCAAAGAGGCTCGCGCTCATCTGATTAGTCTAAACGGTGGGAGAGCACCAGGACGTGCGCGCGCGCGCGCGCCCAAGCTGCCCACTTCGCATTCCATAAACAAGCAACAATAAAACGGGACATAAAAGCATCTTCGGTGTTTTAGTGCCGTCCCAGGTCACGTGACAGTGGGGAAACTATTTAAAAAGGACTTTTAAAAAATTAAATAAATAAAAAAATTCTGAACGCTGAATTAGCGTTAGGTTGCGTGACGTCACCCTCAAGAGCGGTTCCTCGAAGGGTTCTTTGGAAAAGGCAGTTCGAAGAACCTTCCGAACACGTATGGGGTTCCTCGGCGCGGTGAAACGCTGCTCTTCTTCAAAGAACCTTCTTTTGCGAATGGTTCTATTTAGGGTTCTGTTATTAAGTCCTAAATACATCAATCAATCAATCAATCAATCAATAAAACTGGATACTCTATAACCAAGATCGCACCACCACTACTATTACACTCTTTAAAAAAGGTTCTTCAAGGGTTCTTTCATAAAGCCAATGGTTCTGTTTAAAACCATGAGGTCTACCATTCCGTGCTCAGATGGTTCTGTACATGGTGAAATGGTTCCTATAACAACATTAACAGTTCATAACAATAGACGAGCCCTTTGTGGTTCTATTACACCAGCTGAAGAGCCATTTAAGCATGCACGTGGTTCTATATGGAACTTGTGGTTCTAAATAGAACAACTTCCTTGACTAAAGAACCCTTGAAGAACCATCTTTTTTTAGTGTACTACCACTGCTACACTCTTTTAAAAAGGTTCTTCAATGGTTCTTTAGTAAAGACAAAGATTCTAGAACCATGTGTGAGTTCTATATAGAACAATTTCATGCTTTAATGGTTCTGAAGTGGTTCTTCAGATGGATGGAGAATATGTTGTGTATGGTTCCATGGTCAATCTTTTTGAGTTCTATATAGCACCAGAAAGGGTTCTGCTGTTGTTATGCCAAGCTTGTAATACCAGAAAACTTTTTTTTGGTGGGATATAGAACCGTTCTCCTTCAACCTAAAGAGCTATTTTAGCATGCAAAGAACTATTAAGCATGCAAATTGTTCTTTACGAAATTCAGGGTTCTAAACAGAACAACTATGGTGACAAACGAACCCTTGAAGAACCATCTTTTTTAAAAGTGTACTACCACTGCTACGACTATTACACTCCTAAAAATGGTTCTTCGAGAGGTCTTTACTAAAGGCAATGGTCCTATTTAGAACCATGAATGCCTTATTGAACTATTTCATGCTTAAATTCTTTGCTTGGTTCTTTGCATGGTGAATGGTTCTACAGATTGATGGAGGATGTGCTGTATATGGTTCTACACAGAATTGTTTTGAGTTAGCACCAAAAAGGGTTCTGCTGTTGCTAAGATGTCAAGCTTGTAATAATAGAAGAATTGTTTTTGGTCCAATATAGAACCGTTCTCCAACAATCTGAAGAACTATTTAACCATGCAAAGAACCATTAAGCATGCATATTGTTTTATATAGAACTACTACTCTACTACGACTAACTACTAACACTATCACCACCACTACTACTAACACTACTAACACTACCACCACCACTAGTACTACTACTACTAACACTACAAACACTAATACTACTACATCTCCACTACTACTACTACTACTACTACACTACCATAACAACTACTACTACTACTCTACCATAACTACTACTACTAACACTACTAATATTACCACTACTACCAACACTACTACTATTACTACTACTACCACTACTACTACCAACACTACTACTATTACTACTACAACAAACACTACTACTAGTAGTAGTAGTACTACTACCACTGCTACTACTACAAACACTAATAATACTACTACTCTACTACTACTATTCTACAACCACTACTACTACTACTACTCTATTACTACTACCAACACTATTACTATTACTATTACTAACACTACTACTATTACTACTGCTACTACTACTACTACTACTACTAATAATAATAATAGTAATAACTGGGGTTTCTTATTTGTCTGAGAGCTGTAGGAGGTCAATTCTCCTCAGGAGCACTTAAGGAGTCCTGCTGGACAGAAAGTGGTTTCAGTTCTTTCTTGTCATTAAGAAAACACCAAGCACGCGCTGACCGCGCGCTGTTAGCCCGCGTCTGTCTGAGGGTCATCCTGACGGACGGATCTCAGAGAGAAGCCCTGTGAGACCAGAAGAAAGAAGGAAGCAGGAGCGCTGTTTGGGACCGGGGTGGAGTGACGTCATCCGGGCATTTAAGCCAATGGGGAGAGGAGAGGCCAGAAAGTGACCAATGAGAAGAGGGAAGAGCGCGGAGGAGAGCTCGTGCAGGGGGTTTGCGCGCTGAAAGGACGCCAAAACTTTTCCAGCCGCGGAGCAACGAGCCCCAGCAGATCCGATGCTGAAGACCAGGAGATCCGAGAAGATCATCTGAGCTGGATTTTTAAAAGTGCACTTTCTACTGCGCAGCATCTCAGCGGCGCAGCGTCTCCTCCGCGTCGGTGGAATGAGCTCCAAACGGCGCGGGTGAGATCCGGGATTTCTCTCAAACTGCGCTCGCGACAGTAACGCTGTAAATAAGAAAAGCGCGCCGAGTCGAATTTGCGCCATGGAGCAACCCTCGAGCTCCAGCCCGAGCGGCACCGGCCACACTCCCCATCCCACCCAGCACGAGCCCATCAGCTTCGGCATCGACCAGATCCTCAGCGGAACGGACCAGGAACCTCAGCAGAACTCCTCGAAGGCCAGCTCGGACTCTGAGCGGGTCAGCGAGGGCGGCTACCCGCTGGGCAGCCCGACCGGGGCCAGCGCGACCCCGTACCCAGCGGTGACCGGTGCTTTCCACGGCATCGCAGCTCCGTATGAGGAGGCCAGGCCATACGGGGTCAACCTAACCCTCACCCCTGGTGGGGTCATAAGGGTCCCGGCCCACCGGCCCCTGGCCGCTGCTGTCCCACCGCCTTTGGCCAGCGCGGCGCCCGGTCTGGGGGGCATCGGCTTCCCCTGGATGGAGAGCAGCCAGCGCTTCGCCAAGGACCGGTTTGCAGGTAAATAACCCCGCCGACTGCTGGTTCAGCTTAATGTAGCGTCCACAGGGTGCGCGGGGTTTATGGAATAGATCAAATAAGGCGAAACTGTGACAAATAAAAAGGGATCCACGCACGAGCGTCACATTTCTGTGTACAGCTGCATATCTGTAGATTAATTTTGAGGAGTTATTATCGCTCCTATTTTTAACCAATCAAATATTTTCATATTTCATTTTTCGATAAGTAACAAAAAAGACTGAATTGCGCAACGAAGTTAAATATTATTATTTAAAGGATAATAACATAAAAAACATATATTTACATATATTCTTTTATATATATATATATATATATATATATATATATATATATATATATATATATATATATATATATATAATTTTTAAAATGAGATTTACATTTTTTTAATTTAAATTTCGTAATATTATAGATTAAACACAAATAATCTAAAACAAACAATTAAGCCCTAAAATCACAATAAAACAACAAAAAAGCAATAAACCCCCGATATAATAATAATAATAATAATAATAATAATAATAATAATAATAATCCGCAGTGTTCAGCCTGCACTCCCAGAAATAAAGGTACTAGATTGTCTCTGGGTCGGTTCCCCTCTCGTCACTGGGGTGGGACCCTCAAGGCTCCGTCTCAGTACCTTTAGTCAGGGAACATAACTGAACCATAATCCACTGAGATGATCTGTTCTAAGCTGGACTGACTCCACACATCCTGCCTCGCCTCGCCTCCAGGCTTTTACTCTACTGCTCTGTTTTAAAACATTCGGTTATGAAAAGGAACAAATACCAACTTTTCACCTGGAGGAACTGATTTAAGCTCCACAATCAGACCTTAAACCCACAGCTGGAGCTTTGAGAGAATATTTACAGTGTCTGTACCTTGATGAACGGAAAATGTTCCAGCACAGAACCTTAATTTCTAACCGTGTGGGATCAACGCAAAAAACACCCACCTGCAAATGAACGGCCGGTTTAAAATGTCCAATAAAACTCGCTGAAAACGAAGTAAAACAACAACAACAACAAACACAACCACAACAGCAGAGCCGGTAAAGGATGAAGGAACCTGAGCTGTAAAAGAAGAAAAGAGCAGAACTCGGTGGTTCTAGTGGTGAACCGAACGGGCTTCAATGGCGCTGTTTTCACGTAATTTTTGAATTACCGCAAAAAAAAACAAACAAAAAAAAAAAACGCGAACCGCAATTTTTTTTCGAAATCTACACAAATAAAAAAATGTGCTCTGGAAAGGCGATCAGACCCCGATCATACGTCATTTTGCTCGTGCTGTCTGAGGCACGTGCTCCATCACGGGAGCTGACGGCAGGCCGTAGCTCGGAGTTTTATTAAAGCCTGTAAAAACGGGCTGATTGATAAAGAATTCAAGCGCTGTCTTCTTTAGAAAAGCCAATCTCAGCGCTCTGCTCTTATAAAGACATATCAATATTTCAGCAGGGTTATTTATGGATGCCTATAGGCGCTCTCCACTCTGAGAGAGAGAGAGAGAGAGAGAGAGAGAGAGAGAGAGAAAGATAGAGAGAGAGAAAGATAGAGAGAGGTCCAGACTGACTAATAAATACACCAGAAACACACCGAATGTCCAAAATGACATCACGCGCAGCTCTGGCTTTAGAGGTGAGTGTAATTTAATAGAGGGGGTCGTTTTTCTCGGTAGAGCTCATTTAGCTCACAGCTGAATGAAGACATGAATATATTCAGCTCCTACATGAAAATCAGCGGAGAACCTTCTGACCAAAAATGAGCTCGAGCTCGCACATTCTGCAAAAAAAAAAAAACATAAAAATGAAATAAATGCAATATATTAACAATGGCAAAGAAATATAGAAAGAGACGGTGGCAAAAAAACAAACAAAAAAAAAAACAAAAACAAACAAACAAAAAAAAAACAACTACTGAAACAATTCCTGTAAAAAGATTCAGAGAAAAGAACAGAAAAAAAAGAAAAAAGGACCGCATTTCTTTTAAAGAATTGCGCCTAAACTTTTAAATACAGCACCACCTGCCCGCCAAACTGCGCTTTAATGCCACGTTTTCGCTACTAAAGCTTCGTTTTTTTATAAAAAAAAAAGAAAAATGAAAATTTTCAGATTTACGTTTTTTTCCTCAAAGCCTGAACATCACCAAAGCCAATATATTTACTGAATAAACTAAGTAATGCGCGTTTTCCTACAGAATACAGTCACTTGCACCGAGAAGGATTAACAGCACGACCTGCACTTGACGAATTTCTACACTACGATCTCCACCCAAATCCAAATTCCTAAATAAGGAGAACCTATTACACGTTCAAGCTTCTAAATGGAACCTTGTCCACTCAGCGAACCACCACCAAGAGCTAGAACTGTACAGACTAGCACGTTCTGGCCCTTTTAGTGCCCTCATCACCGTGTAAAACTCTGTAAGAGCTGACCGGCGAGATTCGCGATCTCCAAAACAATGAATAATCGTGGTCTCGTCAAAAATCGTTTTCTCAGAGAATGATTCGATTTTCAATGAAACCTTGTTCACTCAGTGTGCCATCACCAAGGGCTAGAACTCTAGAACGCATGCCACCCTATGCCCCCCGCCCCAGACATCACACAATAACGAAGCAAACAAGCCGTTTGCAAAAAAAGAAAAACATCCGAACACCTCGCAAATTTTGCGTTTCCTAAAAAAACGAAAGTTCAAAATTTGATTTGAGCGTTTTTAAGCTTTTAAGCAAAGCCCTTTGTGCCAAAACCAAGGCCAAAACATGCGTAGAGAAAGGCCTCCACCATCTACAAGATATTAGAACACATTAGCCATCTGAATGTTTTTAATTTTGAAATAAATGTTGGAAATTTTGATTCATTTGAATTTTGAAATTGCTCCAATAAAAAGAATTTCTTGAATTAGGTTTATTTCTGAGTTCAGCAAAGCGTAAAGTTTTGGCCCACCAAAAAGTTACCCAAATCCCCTTACCCAGTGAAAGGACAAGCATAATATATTTTAAAATATTTATTATATATAACTTAAAATTCTTATTTTGCTTCCAAAATTGTGTTTTTGAAGTTTTTCGAGAGCATAATAGAGTGCAGTGTTGTACCTGCCTACTTTATCTGCATCTTTATTTAAGTATTTAGTCTTTTGGTCCCTCAAGACAAAAAGGTCAGTCCAGGTTTAGCCTTGTCCACTCAGAGACCGGCAAGGGTAAATCATGTGCCAACTAAAGGTTTCTTAACCCTCCCTCTTATTTCCCTCGATGACCCCTTGCTGCCCGGCTCCAGCGGCGTTGGCGCCCTTCACCGTGGCCAGGCGCATTGGTCACCCCTACCAGAACCGCACACCCCCCAAGAGGAAGAAGCCCCGCACATCCTTCTCCCGTGTGCAGATCTGCGAGCTGGAGAAACGCTTCCACCGGCAGAAGTACCTGGCCAGCGCAGAGCGGGCAGCACTCGCTAAAACCCTGAAGATGACGGACGCACAGGTCAAAACCTGGTTCCAGAACCGCAGGACCAAATGGAGGTGAGGGGGAAAGTCAATGAAGCACATCAGCACCCCTGCTGACCTTCCTGCAGGTTTCACCTCCAGCCATAACCTAATCCAGATCCTCCAGCTCTTCTGGAGATGCTTATGAGCTGGAGCTGGTGTGGTGGATGTCGTCTGGAGCTGAAACTATGCATGGAGGTAGATCTCGAGGAGTGAGGCCTTCTGTAAAAATGAATTAGTAGAATTATTATGAATTTTTCCCATTTCGCCAACTTCACTTTTCTGCTAATTTCGTAACATCTTCTCGAGTCTGACACAGAAAGCACTCTCCATAAACCCTATTCATTGTTTGACAGCTACCGTGCATACTTTAAAAAGATGGTTCTTCACGGGTTCTTTGGTAAAATGGTTCTATTTAGAACAATAAGTTATATATCAAAGCATTTTGTTGCATGGTTGAAATGGTTCTTCAGACTGGCAAAGAACGATTCTGTAGAGAACCTTTCTGAGAATGGTTCTACATAGCATCAAAAAGGTTCTGTTGTTGTGACCACATCAAGCTTGTAACAAGAGATGGACCCTGTTTGGTCCTATATAGAACCATTTTCAAAAAGGTTCTACATAGAACCATAGAACATAGTTCGACAGCACATTTCCCATCAATCTCAAGAACGCTTTTCACCATGCAAAGAACCCTTCAATCATTCAAATGGTTCTTTGAGTGTTCATGGGTCTTTTCTTTACCAAAGAACCTTTGAAGAGCCATCTTTTCAAGTGTGTATAATGTCAAGCTTATAACAACAGAAGAACCCTTTTTTCTGCTATATAGAACCATGTTCAAAAAGTTCTATACAGATCTACGGCACATTTTCCATCAATCTCAAGAAACCTTTCACAATGAAAAGAACCCCTCAGTCATGCAAATGGTTCTTTGAGCGTTCATGATTCTTTTCTTTACTAAAGAACCATTGAAGAACCATCTTTTTAAGTATGTATAATGTCAAGCTTGTAACAACAGAAGAACCCTTTTTTGTGCTATGTAGAACCATGTTCAAAAAGGTTCTACGTAGAATATCTACAGCGCATTCTCCTTAAATTTCTTTACTAAAGAGCCTTAGACGAACCATCTTTTTTAAGTGTGTATGATGCCAAGCTTGTACTAGAAGACCATTTTTTGGTGCTGTGTAGAACCATGTTCAAAAAGGGTCTGTATTTAATTTAAATGAATGATTGCCTTTATTAAGGAACCCTTGAAGAACCGTGTTTTTACGTGAGTTTGCATGTTAAAGTTCAGCGTTTTGCTGTTTAGTTTGAATATTTCAAAGTTCATTTCTTTCTACTAAGTTAGAACCGAAGGTCTGCAGGTCCAGAGAGTCCAGCAGTTTGGTCACTGGCCTGCTGTGTTCCGGTCCGGTCAGAACATTTCAACGGACACAAAAACGTTGTATCGTTGCACCAGCTACCGAGTTGAGGACGTGTTTCGGGTGTATTAGCCATGAGGCGTTCTCACCGATGTGCTGTAAACAGTGAAGTCAGGTTCTTGTCTAACTTCATATTATTTCAGCTCTGGCATGCATTCTTAAAGAACACGGCTCTGAAAGGGAATAGGGTTCTTAAAGGGAATGTATCTGCAGTTCTACACAGAACCATGTGTATGCTTAAATGAACTGTGTTGTTACAAGCATGACGTAACAACAGAAGAACCCTTTTCCAAATACAACACATTTTCCACCAACATGAAGAACAATTTCACCACGCAAACAACACTTGATCCATGAAAACGGTTCTTTTTAAGTGTGTATGATACCAAGCTTGTACTAGAAGAATCATGTCGAAAAAAGGCCTATATATAATTTATGAGTCTAAAATGAACGATTGCCTTTCTTAAGGAACCCTTGAAGAACCATGTTTGCATGTTCATGCAAGTTCAGCACTTTGCCGTTTAGATGTGCTGTTTAGCTGGAATATTTCAAAGTTCATTTCTTTTGACTAAGTTAGAACCGAAGGTCTGCAGCTCACTGGCAATTTCACCATGCAAAGAGCACTTTAAGCATGAACATAGTTCTAGAACTCATGGTTCTAATCAGAACCACTCCTTTTGCTAAAGCGCCCCTGAAGAACCATCTTTTTAACGAGTGTAGGGCACGATAAGTCTTACGTTACGTCTGCTCTGTTCAGCAAGCACTTGTTTGCGAGCACTTTCATGAGTTGATGGCTGAATACGAGCTGGGTTTACTCCCAAATTAGGTCATAATGTGAAAGCGATTGGGGTGCGTCTAAGAAGGAAAATCACTCCGACGCTCCAGACCCAGAGTTGGGCTCTCTTGATATTTACATGTGGATATTTACATGTTGATGCTATGAAGAGAAAAACACCTATTTTTGAAAGTAGTGATTTCTAGATAGGTAGAAACTAAAATAACCAACCAACCAACCAAATAAATGTGCAGTCATGTTTGCCACTTCAAAGCTTGGTTAGGAATTTCATACACTGGAATGTCAAAGTTTCAAGACATCATTTACTTATCATTATTTATTTATTTACTTAGTATTTTGACTCAAAACAAGGACCAATTTCCATTGATCTTCTGATAGCACACTTTTGAAAAGGACAGTTCTTCAAGTTCTTCTTCTTTGGTAAAGTATAGAAGCATGAACCCTCAAAGAACCCTCTACGTGATGAAAAGATTCTCTGCATCATGACCAGGTTCCTCAGACGGATGGAGAACGTGCTGTAGATGGTCCTTTTTTTTTTCGAAAAGCACTCTAAAAAGGGTTCCTCGGTTGTTGAGGTCAAGCTTGTAACAAAAGAAGAACCCTTTTTTTGGTGCTATGAAGAATCTTTCTCAAAAAGGTTTCTATATAGAAGCATCTATAGCACATTCTCCACCGGTCTTAAGATCCCTTTCACCATGCAAAAACTTTTTAGTCCTGCAAAGGGTTCTTTGAGTGGTCATGGTTCTACACAGAAGCACTTTCTTTCCTAAATAACACTTGCAGAACCATCTCTTTTTAAAGGTGCAGCCTAATTACAGAACTATGATGCATTTAAGCCACGGAGTAAATTGACTCTCACAATGTGTCTCATCATAAATAGTAATAACGTCATTAAGACTCGTCAATAAGAAGCACGAGACGCGCGTCTCACAACACTTGACCGATTGGACAATATGAGCTGCTACATTTCGGTCAGCTTCGGTGAGAATGAACCCTGGTCGCGTCACGTTAAAGACAACCGGCTTCGGTTTTCAAAACAAAATCTCTGATTTTTAAGATCAGTTAAGCTACTGGGGTCAATCCCACTGAGATCCTGCTGGCACTGTAATGTATTCCTTACCGCTGCATCTGTAATTCGAGCTCAAGCCATGAACACTAAGGTGTATGTTAAATAGAAGAAATGAGCAGTCATTGTTTACATTATCAGCCACGTAGACTGAGCGGACTGAACCTCACCCATTAAAATTATTGGGTGATGCAATTCATTTCTAAATTTCTGACAAAGGCAGCGTTTCTAGAGATGAGCTACATTTCTGTACTGGAGCCCTGTTCACTAAAGAAATGGTAGAAAAAGTAACCAGGATTCACATTTTCACTTCACTGAATTTGTAAAATGTCCGGTTAACCTAAGATCACAACTCAACCAACTCAAACGAACTAAAGAATAAAACATTTTAGGTTACGTTACAAAGCAGGACTAACACAAACGACCCTGATAGCTGGTTCTAATACAATGCAGTACATCAACAATTAGGCCTGGGAATCAATCAGGCATAACTGAAAGTACTGACTCGTGATTTGCGAGTGGTGATTTATGAGTTTGTGAATTTTGACATTTTTTATTTTCGTGTTGCTTGTGCAAAGAAGAAAATGTAATGCTAAAGTTTGCATCCCCAGTCATATGACATGCTGATAGTCTAAGTGAAAATAAGTCAACACGTCCTCATCATTAAAGAGAACGTAAAATGCAGCTTTTACCAAAACATGGAAATAGTAAAATGTAAAAAACAACACAATGTCATTTTCCTGCTAATTTTAGTGTGCAATTCTAATTTTTAAAAATTAATTTGACAAATTGGGAAATATTTTCTATATTTCATATATTTTAAAGAATCCAACAGGGAATAAAATGTGCTATAAATCTTGCACAGGTCATATTTTGTATAATTCTTCCCCCCAATATTTAAAATTCACCAAATAAGCAGTAACTGTGCAGTAAAATGTTAGAAAATCAACAAAATGTGCTATTTGACGAGAGGCGCTAAAAGTTTTACATACATTTTATTTTATATTTTGCATTAATCTGAGTGGGAAATGCAGAATGCTTCAAGTTTATACTGTAAACTGAGGCTGAGGCTGAACGCGATAGAATTTTTCAGTTGTAGAAATTAAATTTCACACCACCAACATTGTCTGTGGTTTTAATGTCTCTGTATGCGTCAGATGGAGAACCGTTATGTTCTAGGTGTTACAAATGAAGTCAGACTAAAATCCCTGGCTTTCTCTTCTGTTCTCCTTCAATCTCCTCTCCTCTCTCTCTGCCAGGCGACAGACGGCGGAGGAGCGGGAGGCGGAGCGCCAGCAGGCCAGCCGGCTGATGCTCCAGCTCCAGCACGACGCCCTGCAGAAGTCCCTGAGCGACTCAGTCCCTGCCGACCCCCTCTGCATCCACAACTCCTCGCTGTTTGCCCTGCAGAACCTACAGCCATGGGCGTGCGGCGACGAGGGCGCCAAACTGGGTGCAGCACTCGTATGAACTACAGGCTTGGAGCAGCGGTCAGCAGCCTTCGTCCTGGAGGAGATCTCTTGAACTTTTTGGAGATTTATCTCTGACCCAAATCTCACATGCTACGATTTTAAAAACAAAGGTGGAGCGATGCCACAGAAGAACCACTTTGGGTTCCCTAAATAAGTCCTTAGGGACCTCCATAAGGTCCACAACTGTGCTCCACCCCAACTCACAACCATAGGGATAGAGCAACAATGTGGACCATCTGAGGGTCCCTGAGGACCAGCTTGAAAACCACTTTTCTAAAGAACCTTAAGGGCAATTATAAAGATCAAGGACCCTCCACATGAAACATCAGATACCAATACGAGACTCTTTCTAAAAATCCAAGAAAAAAACCTTTTAGGACATTTTCAAGAATTTGATCCAGCTAATCAAGAACTTCCAGACAATCGTTAGCTGGATAAAGGCCCAATCCCTTTTCCTATTTTTATCCCTACGCCTTGTTTTCGAGTGTCTCCTCGCCTCTTGGAACTGAGTTACGAAGTGTAGGGGTTGAAATAATTCCCTATGGAACAGGACAACCCTCAAATAAGAAGAGGTTTTCTTCATTAACAGCTACCAGCGCTGCTCTGTAGGCAACCCTGCCCGTCTGCAGTGGCAGCAGAGGGGAAAGTTCAGCTCCTCACTGCTCACTCCTCACTACATTTAGGGATCATATGCCTTCAAAGAGGGGGGCAATTATTTATTATTACCCCCCCCCCCCCCACCCCCCTAATTCTTCAGTGATATGAAGCTGAAGTCAGATATTCTCCAGAGTCTTGTTCGAATTTTCCCATTCCACCTTAAATCTGAGGTTCCAGAAAGTAACTGCTGCACAATTTAAGGTGGAACGGGAAATTGAGCTAGCTAACCACCGAAGCATCAACAAACTACTACCGATTTTCATGCTCGTTATGGAGAAAAGGGCCGTGACACACTGAAACAGCATTAAACTAAGATGATACAGCGTCGTTTTTAAACAGAGAGAATTCTCACATTTGTGGGTTTTTTCGGTCTCTGGTGCTCCATCTTGCCGGTTTTTTGTTTTTTCCCATAACACTCCGGAATGAGCCTCTGAAAAACCTTCGTTCGGAGGGTCATGTAGCCCCAACACTTCGCCCTACCCCTCTATCCCTCAAAAAACTAAGACACTTTAGCCCTAGGCGTGAACACTTAAAACGGAGAGGTAGGCCTAAGTGGTAGGGGCGAGGGCTGAAATGGGATTGGGCCAAAGTGTGGAAGATTTGGGTTGGAGCTAAAACTCAGCAGGGCAGCAGATCTCCAGGAGAAGGGCTGGTGACCACTGGACTGGAATGAAGTACTGGCACTTTGATGGCCAGGCTGCCCAAAGTCAAGGACTCCAGCAGAAAAAAAAACAACGAGCGACTGATTTTGGCCAGCAAACAGCAAGACCCTCTGAAGCAGGGGACGTTTTCTGTGCGAGCAGAATGAGGAAAGGCCGACATAGGGATTATCCTTTTTGCTCCAGTTAAAATGACATGTTATAAATGACCCATATGTGTGCAGTAGGTCAGCCAGGCCCTCCGCTCCACGCGAACATATTGACAGACCGATGCCTCACGTATCTGCTACTGCGCCCATATGTCTCTCCATCTTTACCTCCATCTCGCACAGGACTAACGGTGGAGAGACACATAGCGGAGGATAAATTATTCAGAATGTCAGTTGCCTGACGTCTTATGGCCCTGTATTGGGCAATCTGACCATTGGTGGAAAAGCTAACAAGCATATTAACACATGAGGACACGCAAATGGGCTAAGACACATAATCCATCCCGCACAGCATAGCTGACAAATCGCTAGTCACTCTCGTTATTACAGTAATGCTTAGATTTTTGTAAAGTCAAGGGCTATTCTGCTATAACACTAATTTTACTTTGTACATCAGTCCCAGAAGGGCCCATATTCTACTATTTTTTACGTATTTTACTGTTTGTGCGTGGTTTTATGTCACAATTCATTATTACGTGACCATTGTTTTCAACCTGTCTTTTCCCCTTAAACAGCCCGTGCCTTTAAGACTGACATATGTAAATGAGCTCTGCTCTGACTGGCTGCCTTGTAGTGTATCCCATTTAACGGCTGAAAAAAATCCTCAGCTAAATCCAGCAGCTAAACTTCTGTCGGCTGAAAACGGATATATGTAAATGGGTTTTCATGACATCACAGAAACAGACTGCTATGCAGCTTCATTTCCAAATACGGACTGTATGGAAAGTTATGTATAACTAAATGTCTGAGACGCAAACAGAGAGATTCAGAGAGGGTTTGGTGTGAAATGGTTCAGACGTCTTTACAGTGGTGGTGATGGGAACCAGACGTCGCCATGCCTACAACACAGATATAGACACTTTATTTACCATCCAGAACCACCAGAGAACCTACACGAGTCTTCTGAGCTTATATGGAGCGTTGATGATGGAAAATAGTGGAAATAAGACATTTTCTTCAGGGACTATTTTGCCTCACAACACCCTGCATATTATGTATCCCTCCACCATGAAAGGATTTATAGATGAAAACCTTCTCTAAACTATCATAAAACAGCTTCCCAGTCATCAGGCAGTGAATTCAGAACCAGTTCATGTAATAAGCTTTTAGAGGGGGACGTCTGGTTCCCATCACCACCACTGTGAACAGTTCTGACTCAGTAAGTTTCTCTAGAACGGAGCGTTTCACACCAAACCACGCTGGATGACTCTGTTTACATTACTAATTAATTATGCAGAAACTTTGGGAAAAAAGGGTGGAATTCCCTTTTAACAATGTTTATCAAAGACATTTTGATTTACAATAATATGGGCCCTTTAAGGATTTAGGCTTATCATCTTTCCTTGACTAAAGAGATTATTTCAACCCAAATCAGTGAGCGGGAAAGCACTGAACTCTTATAAAAATGGTTGTGCAGTGATGAAGGAGGGTAAAAATGTGTGATAAAAATGGTAATGAATAAAATGTCTGTAAATGTAATGAAATAGGAGCGCAGTTGCATACAAATGAGTGTATTATATATTGTAATTCATATGTAAATAGCCAAAATGTAATTAAAAACTCCTTTTTGACTTTAACCCGAGTTGTCTGGGCTATTTTTTTTTTTTTTTAGTGCTTCAGTCCGAGGCTCTCAGTGAGCGATGAGGCCTACATGCAGTATCGCTGTTTGGCCGAAGATGATTATGCCTGCCACAGCAAAGAAGCACTTAGGTGCCTCGCTGAGATAAATGCAGGATCCTATGGGATCATAAACATGCCTTTATGCCCTCTACCACCCCTCCCAAACCCCCCCAACCATCCTCCAAATGCTGACTCTCAGGAATTGACCCGCTTGAAAGAGTTGGGTGGGGGCAAATGGAGCAGTGTCCATTATAAAGTGATTTAACATAGCCCCCCTCCCACCCCTCCTCGCATTAAAATACTTGGTAGGTGAGTCTGGAGTCCCGCCATAGAGCTCTTTGGACCGGCTATATGGATGTTTAACGCTGGCACGTGCCGGCTCCTCTTCAACATGCAGGAGGTGCTGCTTGATAAGGAGCTGAGTGAGTGCAGTCTGGGACGGCGGTCATTAATAAACACTCACTGACCTGACTAATCCACACAGGAAGTCCTCTGACCTGCTGGACCCCCTCCAGGCCCACTGGGACGATGAGATCATTCGGCGAGATGGATGGAGCATCAGTGCAGTACTGTAGCGCCCTCTGGTGGCTGAAGTTTGAAACAGAAAATGCACTCTTTTTAAGACAAAACATCTTTCCAGACAAAACAACACCATCAAACACCAAAACAACACCAAAAGACATCAAAACCTTACAATACAGTCCTACATTAATGCTTCTGAATTGCATTTTATAATAACATGAAGCCTCACGCTAAAATATCGCATTGAAACATCACAAGTCTTAATATGCAGCACTGGATCTTAGATTAAATAAATTATGTATGTAAAATAAGCTGGCTTTCTCTCAGAGGTTGCCAGATTCCCAATGTCAGCATGGTTTCCAGATTAAAACCATGTAGGGAGAGATGCCCTACTTCAGCATCTATTCGATGGTGATGCATAGACCAGCGCTCAGTTTGAGGAAATAAACTAAAACAACATTTGGGTCACGTTTTATATCACAAAAATAAAAATATAGGCCTGTCACCATGGCGGAAAGATGCTCCCCCTAATTGAGACAAGAAGACCCCTTGAGAAAATCCCACCTCATCATCAGGTTTTTACAGAATGTATAAATCAGGTCATTTTATTTCCAATCTGCATTCTTAACAGTCTTCAAAGCTGTTATTCTCCAACACTAGATAACACACTTTAAAGCTGCACTATGTAAAATGTAAGGATTTGGAGACCTCTCTGGTGGAAACGTGTAACTGCATGCAATTGGATCTCTTCACTGAGGGTCTGAATCAGAGTTGCCTTGAAAGAGAACACAAAGCTCAAATGAAGGGCCCAGACTGACTGATGTCTTCATGTTTACAGTTAATAGTAATCATTTTTTGACAAAACACAAATCATAGTAAAACAGAAAGTCTACTTTGTAAAACGGAATGATAATTTTCCTAATTATTTGCATTAAACTCATTTAAAACTAATACTAATAAATAATTACAGTGCAACTGATTGAAAAAGCAAAAGTATTTAAAGGCAATATGCATAAATAGGGCCTTTAGCTCAAAGGTATTCATTTGTTTTCATTTCAAAAGAAAAAAAAACAAACAAAAATATACTATATTAATATGTTTCCCCAAGTTAATCTACCTCAGATACGTCTGTGACACACTCTGTGATCGTTCATTCTACCTTAAATAGTGTAGCAGTTACATTCTGGCGCACTGTAACTGCAGCATCATTTAAGGTGGAACAGGGAAATCCAATAGCCAGGTGCGACTATGCCACGGGTCGCAGCACAAATGTTGAGAAGAGTCATTTTGTTGTTTCAACAAAAAAAATCAAACCACCTTGGGAGTTCCTTTTTAGCATCTTGGCTGTAAATACGTCTCAGTATGTGCTTGTGTTCTAGAATAGGCTAAAAAAAAACATATAAATAAAAACATAGACTTACTTTGCTCTGCTTTAAGCTTCAGCTCAGCTATAGCTGCTTTTCTCGCATCTCCGACAGGAAACTTTTTCACAAAAGTGGAATATTTTCCTATAAAATGTCTCTCAACGTTTGACTTTCCATGAGTCAGCCTCTCCCATTCCAGCCTTACATTGTGCCTGAGGCTCCAGAATGTTACCGCAGTACCATTTAAGGTGGAACGGGAGAATTCGATCAAGAAGGTGGAAGGAGGTGACTTAACCTTTGTGAATTTTTCATGTTTGGCAGTTTCTTGTTGTACATTAAACGCTGGAGTGCTTACAACTGCAAATAAGTCTACTCATCTCCAAATTATCGATATTCGTAATAAATCTTTGTCTTTTCGTTAGCTGATAGCTTGGCAAGGGGTGGGAATGTTAGGAAGAGACATTTTGTCCTTTCAACGAAAATCAAACCCCCTCGGCTGCCACATTTTATGTCAGCAGCCTTTGTCCTGGAGGAGATCTGTTGAACGTTTTGAAGATTTATCTCCAACCAAAATCTCACTGTTACGATTTCAACAACAAAGGTGGCAAAAGAGCTTGCTGGAGTGATGCCATAGAAGAACCACTTTGGGTTTCTAAAGAAGTGGTTCTCAAACTGGTCCTCAAGGACCCCCATAAGGTCCACAACTGCGCTCCAACCCAACTTGCAACCATAGGGATAGAGCAACAATGTGGACAGTCTGGGGGTCCCTGAGGACCAGCTTGAGAACCACTGTCCTGAAGAACCTCTCAGTGGTTGGTTCTTTAAGGAAAATGATTGGGGACAAGGATGAGGTCAGTGACTCCTCAACATCCTACAATTTATTTTGATCCCATTTCACGATACGTATGGCCAGAGCAAAAATGTGGACCATCTGGGGGTCCCCAGAACCACTTCTTCTGGTGGTTCTTTTGTAAATGAGATGGGCAATTACAAGGTTCAAGATACCTCCACATGATGTAAACATTAGATACCAATATAAGACTCCAAAAAGTCCAAGCCAAAGACCTTTTACAAGAATTTGATCCAGCTAATCAAGAACTTCCAAAGACAATCATTAGCTGGATAAAGGCCCAATCCCTTTCCCTATTTTTATCCCTACCCCTTATTTTCCAGTGTCATTTTGCCCCTTGGAACTGAGTTATGAAGTGTAGTGGTTGAAATCTTTCCTCTATGAAATGGGACCCTCAAATTAAAAAGAGCATCACTTCATTAAGTCCCTCTGCTACCCGTCTTCAGTGGCAGCAGAGGAGGGGAAGTTCAACTCCTCACTGCTGGACTTTAGTTACAGGCATCATATGCCTTTAAAGAGGGGGCAATTATTTATTATCACCCCCCTAATTTCTCTGTGATATGAACATGAAGTCAGATATTCGCCAGCCTATTCTTTGAATTTTCCCGTTCCACCTTAAAAACTGAGGTTCCAACAAGTAGTATAGACTAAAAAGATCAGCCAAAGCGCAGACTTGGCTACTTTGTTCTGCTTTAAGCTTTAGCTCGGCTGTAACATCAGCCCCCCTTCTTTCCCATCTCCGGCACTAAACGTCCGCAGAAATAGAAAAGTTTCTTGTAAAATGTCTCTCGACCTTCTAGTGTTTACGAGTCTTAAGTTAGCTTCTCGTCCGAATATTTCCGTCCCACCTTAAATGGTGCCTGAGGCGCCAGAACGTAACTGCTACGCCATTTAAGGTGGAACGGGAAGATTTTTTTGCGTGTTTGGCAGTTTCTTGTTGCAGATTAAAAGTATCAGGAAACAAGTCGAGCGCTAATAAATGAGAACAAGTCATTTCATCTTCAAATTATCGATGTTCGTCTTAAATCTCCGTCTTCGCCGTTTCGTTAGCTACTAGGCTAGCTAGGGTTTGGCCTGCGTTGCTATGGCGACCAGCGGTCTGCGCGCCAACCCTCAGGGGTAAAGGCTGAATTAGCATTTGCAGGCTACATCAACTCCAGCGTTTCAGACCATTTATTGCCATTTTAGCTGCAGCAGGTCTGGTTTAAGCTGTAATTTTGATACTAAACGCTTGCTTGTAACACCGAGCTATGATCATTCATTTCATAAGCCGGTTCTGCTGCCTCTGGAAGCCCACAGACCGGGCAGTTTCATAACTACTTCAGTGCAAGCTCGAAAAAACAAATACCAAGACATTTCTAGTTTCATACAGCAACATTAAACTGAATATAAAGGCATGTCACAAGCATATTCACGTCTATTTAAGAGATCATTTCCACAGTGTTTGGGGCAGATGCGAGATTTAGGGCAAGTCTGGGGAAGAAACGGCGAAATTGGCTAAAGCAGTGCTTTACACAATTTTATTTTTTCTGAATTCCTGCTTAATTTAATATCAAAGTGGAGTCATTGGTTCGGTGTGAAATGCTCGTCAGAACTGTTCACAGTGGTGGTGATAGGAACCAGACATCCACCTCTAAACGCTAAAGCCACTACATAGAAGAGCATTAGACTCTATACACGGTGGAGGGATACATAAATATGCAGGGTGTTGTAGGGCAAAATAGGCCTCATAGAATTCCCCCCCAGATTTTCTGCTATTTTACCATCTTCAACCTATAAAACTCGACACCAGAAGTGGACTGTTGTACAATATATATTTTTGCCAACACTTTGCTGTTCATAAGGCTCTGACATCTACAAAGCTTGACAACTGACATAACCCTACACCAATGTTCATAAAAGTTAAAAATACTCAAGTCCCACAACAGGGAAACTTCTCATTTTAACCCATCCTTGAAGTGAAACACCACATACACACTACTGAACACACACACAGTAGAGGGCAGTGGGCACACTTGCCCGGAGTGGTGGGCAGCCCTTTCCACGGCACCCGGGGAGCAGTTGGGGGTTAGGCGTCTTGTTCAAGGACACCTCAGCCATTTGCTGTCAGTGTCGGGAATTAAACCGACAACCTTCCAGTCACAAGGCTGGTTCCCTGACCTCCAGGCCCACCACTGCCCCAAATTAAAGCGTAATCCAACAAGTGTCACTGGTCAAGGTTATATTTGCCAATTCTGATCATTCAGCCGAGGCAGTCTGTCCTAAAAGATGCTTACTGGAATACGCATTTATAAACACTTTTTATAAACTCATGTGTCAAGATCAAGCCTGCTGTAACAGACTTGTTTCCTTGGCCCAAGTCATCAGGTTAACTGAGAAACCCCACAGTGTGAAACACCCCCCCCAATGTGCTGCAGTAAACAGAGCAGCAGTATTTTTCCACAAAAACATTTATTCTTGTGCAGTAAAATGAACTTCATTTCAAAAAGTACAGGACAAGTTGTATGCATTCGTGGACAACCGTACCCCCGACAGGCCCAACAACGAACCAAACATACTTAATTCTCTGGTTATATTACTGCATATTCACTAACGCTGCCGAGTTTGGACTGTCATGCTTTTAAAACATACAACCCTGAAATGTTCAGAGACAATTTAACTGCACTATAAGAACATGTGCACACATGGATGAGCAGGGAAAAAAGAAACCAAACAAAACATACAGCCTCAAAAGCACTGGAAACTGGCAAGTTTCGGAAATTAATCAAAAAAATAAAAAATAAAAAAGGGAAAGGAGCATCTGCTCCCAAACGTCGTCACTCCCTCGGTGACCATCCCGCTACGGGTCTTGAACGTTAGCAGGAATAATAAAGTGGAAACGACTGCAGTGAATGGATTTCAGAGTTCAGTCTGAGTAAAGTCACTTTTAAAGGAACGGCACGGATTTCATGAAAGGGACGTAAAATAAATGAGAAAAAAGGCGGGAATATAATTTAACAGAATAAAACGGTTCAGTTCTTCTCCTTCACAGCCTGTCTCCACTTCCACAGCTCTTCGACCACCTGTTGAGGGGAAACAGAAGAGACCCGTTACGGCGCACCGCACTGCTTAGGATAACTGGGGCATTGGTTTTAATGTTACTGAGATGATATCCTTCACAAAAGAAGGCGAATAGGCCTTTCTAAGCTATATGTGAGGAATAATCCATGAGAAACGATCAAAACCAGTGAATACCTTTGGATCGGTTACTTTGAAGCCATTCTTCACGTAGTTCTCAAACTTGGGTTGAAGTTTAGGTAGCGACACTCCCTACAAAAAAAGACCAAAAGGCTATTTAAATATCTTTAAGCTCTATGCACTGCAACCCACCCAACCCAGTCCATAAGCAAACATCATCTGGAGAGCTGCTTGTAAAGGCTCATAATGAGGGAGTGATGAGTATAAACAAATATCTTCACATCCTGAAGACGCCACACCCAACTAGTCAAAAACCAAACACGAGGCCACCCCCCCCCCCTCAACTTCAAAGATGCAAAAAATTTTATTTCTTAAATTAAAATAAACCCACACAAATAAATAAAGTAGGTTCTTATATATAGGCACACCCGTGACCTCTTCTCTGAAAAAGTACATATTGAAAGTGACTAAAATGCAGTCACAGTCCAAACTGCTGTGCACATGCACTACTTCAAACTCACGAGCGCAGCAACACAGTGAGGACTGCTGACTCCATTAATTACTTCTGTAATTAGCTAATTGCAGGGGCCATCATTTCTATACTATTTACAATTCATCACACAGACATAATCACTTTTAATAACACTGGAGACCAAGTGAAGGTCTTTGTTTAAACTAGTCGCTTTAAACAACTTAAATTACATGAACGTCATATCTTCTTAATGATTGTAATCGGCACGGCTTCTGTTAACACTGGGAGAACCACCGTGATCAACAGAAGCTACAGAATGTTAAATTAAAAACAGTTTAAAGACAGTGGTTAAAGCTTTTAACTCCATGTCTGACGACTCTCCCTCGCTTCTCTACAGCAAAACAAAAGACAAACCTTCTCAACGCTGGCCATCATTCTGGCCTTAATCTCTGGGATGGTGAGAGGTGCCTGTGGGGTTCTGGGGGACTTCGGGCTTTTGGGCGTCTGTGGGGTCTTGGTCTTCTTGCCAGAATCTGGAGTCTTGTTCTGCCAAAATACAAAACATTTAAATAACTAATCTGACTGGACGTTGAGACAAACGACGCCGGCTGAAATGAACTGTAGTATGAGAGGAGATGCAGCTTTAACATAAATGACACTGGTTCATTAAGAAAATGTCTTGAAATCTCACGAGCACTTTTTTTTGGTGTGGAGAGTTGGAAGCAGCAACAATTCAAAGAAACATAACGGTAATCATGTTATATTTAAGTGTCGCACAGCACCAAATCAAGTTAAACATGCAGTTGGCTCAGTTAAACTATCCATGATCTGCATCTACAGCACGGTTTGTGAGAAGGCATCTAAAAATGCCTCATCTCTCCAATTCATTTTGTACTGTGCTGCCTGAAGTGTGGCCTGCTGCCCAAATTTGACCTGAGAAAGTTCTATTACTCTTATCTGAGAAATATGTTTATACCACATGTAACATTAAAATCCTTTATGCAGTATTTTAGTAAGAAAATAACATATTAAAACAACCCTGATCAGTGATTAAGCCCAGACGGCAATATGACTCAATTTTCTATTTTATATGATGTATTGTGGATATTTTCTATATTTAAAGAACTGACTGACCACATTTAAAAGAACACAATTAGTCCTTTATGTTAGCTTAGTGCAGCACAGTATGTAAAATTAATTACAATAAATAAAAATCACAACAGTTACGATGGCAGTTTTAAGATGTGGCACTATTGGTGCACTGTATCAGTGTCAAAGCACCATTTAATATTAATGCCATTTCGCTAATGAATTTTGCCATTATGTCACTATGGCAACAAAGTGATCAACGATGCTGGTCATGCTGACTGCAAAAGTCAGACAAGGAACAAACCGATGCTGCAATTTCTACTCAGGAAAAAAGTGTGTTGAGTGCGAGAGACCAGTTATCCTATGTTCAGACTGCCAGCTCTAATACGACTGGTCATCAGACTGTATCCACATTGATCTTTGACAGCCGACTGAAAAACCATACGTACACTTCAGTCTAGACGCTCTGACCACTCAAACAGGATTTCAATGAGTCTTGTGTCACTGGCATTGCAACACAGGACGGCAAATCCAGAGTGACCGCCGAAGGGCTGCGACTCAAGAAGAGCACCACAGATTTGCGCTTATGCCAGAGAATGATGCACCTCCATCTCCTCGGCACCCGTGTTTCAAATCAGCGTCACCAGCGTAGCTACAGTTACTGACGCCTGCATCGTTACCACGGGAACCCAGTGGTACAGCCAGACTGAGCAGTAGCAATCACAGTGCAGACAGCCATCCCAAAAGACTGGCCTGCAGTCTGAACACAGCCGTAGCGTTTAAATACACGATCTGAATTAAACGTGGCAACCTCGTTTTGTGCAAACGTCGCAGAGCGGCAGGGAGAGTCTCACCTGTTTGGCAGCCGGCGTGTTGGGTTTGGGCCCTTTGCCGTTCTGAGCTGGATTCTGGGGATTAGCTGCAGGCTTCTTGGCCTAAGAAGGAAAGCAAGCACCATTTAACTTAAACTGACCTGTAAGCACAATAATATCAAAAGCCTAGTCACTGATTAAAGCAAGTGCCATCACCTTCACAGGTGTCACTTCGAGCTCTTCCTCCTCCTCCTCCTCCTCATCATCATCCCTGGAAGACAGCTGGATTTAGGCCTTTGTGTTCACATTCAACAGAACCAAGTTAAACAATTCTACCTCTAAAACTACACTTACTCATCATCCTCATCGTCATCCTCATCATCCTCATCCATCTTCATCTTTTTCTTTAGAGAATAAAAAACCCAGTTAGTTGTTGCTTTTATGCACATTTATTAATGAAAACCATTTGGACTGAAGCAAAACTACATGTGCTTAAAAACTCACTGAAGACTTCATGCTCGCTGGAGCCGCCCTCTTCATGGCAGCCCTCAGATCTTCTTCCTCCTCCTCCTCCTCTTCATCAAAAGACTCATCTGCTCCTGTGACTGAAACACAAAGGGCTGTGAGATTATAGGGGTAAACCGTGATTCACAGTTTTAAAAAACGGGCAATAGTAAACACTGTTAGGCATGGAGTGAAGAAGTTTTAGCCAAATTATATTCAACCCTCTAATTCACCCTTTAAAAGAACTGATTTCACAAATCTTCACCAAACCTATTTAAACATTCAGACCCATCATTGTACATGTATAAAGCTGAATATAGTCTTAAACCTCAACTCGAGATGTTTTAGTCTGTAGGCTGACCCTTATTTTAAACACACCCCTGCATTTTGGTGCAGGAAGTGTAGTGTTTGGTCAGTGTAGTGGTTAACACCTCTGCCTTCTACACTTTAGACAGGGGTTCAATCCCCCAACCTGGGTAAACACTACACTACACCAATAAGAGTCCTTGGGCAAGACTCCCAACACCACCTTCACCTCCCTGTGTAAAGTGATCAACTTTTAAGTTGCTCTGGATAAGAGCGTCTGCCAAATGCCGTAGATGAAGATGCTACATCCCTGTCCCTCATGAACACTGAGCACGTCACTCCTATTGTTTTGAAGTAAATGGCCCCAAAATCTGAAAATCAGTGTGGAACATTAAAAACGGTCACGTCTTTGCAGTTCAGCACCTTATGACGCGTTTAAGGCTGTTCAAAACAGTTTGCTAGTCTTGTTCTGGTTAGTTCTGCTTAAAAGAAGCTACAATAGTCACTGAAACGGTCACGACTGAAACATTTGGTACAGTTTGAGCAGGGCTATAATTTGACTGACAAAATTAAACATTCGTTTATTTTAATAAAAGAGAGGATCGCTCAAAAAATATTAGACTAAAGTCCAAGTTAAAAGACAGATGGGTTTGCAACTCTGGTGTTAAACCGGTTCAGTACAACGAACCAAAGTATACAGAAAAGCAAGCAGGGAAAATTGTGGTACTCACTGACGAGGTGCTGCCCGCTGATGTGGATTGGACCGGCGCCAGACCGCAGCCGGAAAACAACAGGCGGGGCGATCTCAAACCCACCCAAACAGACCTGAGACAGGAAATCCATTCAGGTCAATAAATGACGACACCAATTTCATCTACATGACATTACATTAACTTCAATTCTAGACATGCAGCTCCTGGTAAAGGGTCCAATACTACACCCAACAACTAGCTGTGTTTTCCATAGTGGACATTTATGAATGTGTAGAAGTTCAACTGCAAACCAGGCGTCCATTCCAGCCACAAGCTCTGCATTAAGAACACTGTTGGCCAGGGACACCTAAAAGGTAACGGGACGTCTGAGTGAGCAAAAACTGAATGGGCCATTAGACCTTTACTTTTGTCCCGGACCAAATACATCTTGGTCAATTACGTCTGAGGTAGAAATTTTACAAAATCTCTGCATAATTCAGTGTTTAAGACGTAATCAGAGAGATTCAGAAGGTTTGGTGTGAAATGGTTCAGATCTCTACAGTGGTGGTGATGGGAACCAGGCATCACCATGACTACAACACAGATACACATTTTATTTACCATCCAGAACCACCAGAGAACCCACATATGTCTGAGATTTATATGAAACACTGAAGGGGAAAAAAAGTGAGTTTTATTTGGGGATTACTTTGCCTCACAAGACCCTGCATGTATCCATCCGCCATGAATGGAGTTTAAAAGGCCAAAATCTCATCAAAACTACAGTAAAACAGCGTCTCAGTCGCCAGGCAGTGATTTCATAACCAACTCATGTAGAAAACTGAAGGAGCTTTTAGAGGTGGACGTCTGGTTCCCATCACCATCACTCTGAATCACCCTGACTGACGTTTCTCTAGAACGGAGCGTTTCACGCCAAACATTTAAACTAATTACGCACAAATTCTGAAACACTTGTGGACTTCCCCTTTATCATGACCTAAAATACAGCAAAGGGCACACATCTAAACACTCACACTGGGCAGGGTGGACGGCTTAAGTGTGGCCAGCACTGCTTTAACCTTCTGGCCCTCCGAATCCTGTCCCTCAACCTCCACGATGTTCAGCTCATCTTTCGTCGCCGGGTCGACACAAACCTGCAGTAAAGAGAACTTGTATTGAGCTTCAGTCATGTCACCCAGGCTTTCACAACCCGACTGGTTAACATAAACGCTAATGGCATCTGTTGGGAAATACATAAGTGACCATACAAGCTCAAAAGCTCTAACCAACTACATACCATCCTGATGGACAACTGATGCTCAAAGTCATCATCTTCAGGGTTAAAAGTGACTTCTTTCCCCTCTTTCAGCTCACAGCCTGCAAAATGGGACAAGTATGTTTAGGAATTTCAGCACATCAGATGAAATCAAGCCTGTAGTGCCTCAAGAACAGTGATGCTGCTGCTCCTACTGATAATAATACAACTTCAAATACTTTATGTAATGTTAACAACTGCACGGCACTAAATCCAGTTAAACAGGCCTAACTGTCCTGAGTTTGTAAAGAAACCGTGACCGACCGTCCTTTAAATACTGACGATGTCCACGATATGTGCTGAAAAGCTGACAAATCATCACGATAACGATAAAATCGTCATACTGCCCACCCGCACGAGCGATAACATCAAAAAGCCGAAGCACAAAGGCAGCAACTATTTCCCCTTATTACTGGGAGCAGACCACGTGGAGGCCCACGTGGTTCTTGGCCGGGTGGGCGCACGTGGAGCAGACCGGTGTAGCGCCACATTCTGCACCCCTAGGACCCTTTAGCGGCTAGTCTTCGGCCGAATTAAGGGTCACACCGACTATTCCCTAAGCGTTTCAACTTGGTCATCTGAGTTGTAACGTTAATTAAATACAGTAGTTGGCTTGAACTGACGTTACAGTCAAACGGAAGGATACAGGAGCGGACTATGCTACGGCTAAACGTAAAGGTCCAACGTTCGCTTGGAAAAGGCCACGGTAACTACGCTCGACCACGTCAGTTAGTTAACCAGACAGTTTTAGTTTTATTTACACGTACAACCCGATCACAGCCGTACTACTAAGCATGAGTAACTTGCGTTTAACACTGCACGCCTATGAAGAACGCCAAGTGCAATCAGGCACAAGCATGGGCAACTAAAACTCGCTCAGAGCCTGTGACGTACGTCTGATGTAGCCAATCATATCGTGAGGTGAGACAGGATGCAGGATGTGGCGGGTGCGGATTTACGCGCAGCACCGAAGCGAAAAGGCTTCGAGTTTAAAACACAGGCCAGTCTGTTTATCGCGCATTTAAGCGTAAAGTAACATTAGGGGTGAAATAAAAACCCCGAAAGACGCAATAAATGGACACGAATCGATGTTGTGTGGCTGTATAACGTTAAAAGGCAGCGCGTTACAAAGCAGGCCTGCTAACCAACGTGTGTGGACACGCTGAAGCTAAAGCTAGCTTCTCATTCGAACTCCACGTTCCACCTTAAAACGGCGCAACAGTCGCGCTCTACCACCCGAGGCGCAAGAATGCATCTGCTGCAGCATTTAAGGTGGAACGGGGGAATTCCCATTAGAACACAAGTTCAGCCTCGTGTGGAGGCAGACATGCGCCAAGTTACCCCAGCGTATCACAGACCCGACAAAGCGGCGCTTATAATCAGATAAAACGGACATAAGGTGTGTAAACATCAGCGCTGAAGATGTTTATGACTGCGGTTAGACAGGCGTTAACGTTAACCTAGCTTTCTCAAGTTTCTAGCTGGGTTGGGTTAAGTTCATTGCTACCCAACTACGGTTCGGTTTTACTGGCCGAGTTGAACAAATACATTAAAAACTGTCAATTTGGAAAGTGGCTCGTGTTAGTGAGCTTACAGGCAGCATAACATCTGATAACAGCACAGAGGACGATCCACGAGGTCTATAGAGAGGCTAGGAGCGGTGCTAACACAGCGAGCTCAGGTATATAAACCCTTTAACGTCCCTCCTACACCTCCTGCCACTCTGAGACCAGTTATAAAGCGCTTTTAAGCCGCTGTGGAGTAAAATAAAGTGGTCACATGTACCGTAGAGGAAGGTTTGGGGACCCATCTGCTCCACATCCATTTCTGCGCTGGAGACTCACCGCACTGAAACCGAAGCTGCAGCCTGCGCTCTACACTTATACACACCCACGACCTGGGGGCGGGACCAAAGGCCGACCAATGAGAAACGAGAACGGAGGAGCGGAGGGCGGGCTTTCACATGCTGAGCGGCTCTGAATTTCTGAAGCCGTTAACTAACCTAACTAACTACATACTTCATAAAGATGCTTCTTCACGAGTTCTTCAGTAAAGATAGTGGTTCTGAGTTCTTTACAGAACCATTTGCGTGCTTACATGGCCGTTTGCACTGTGAAATTGTTCTTCAGACTGTTGGAGAACGTGCTGTGTTATGGTGCTTTATAAAGCCGGTAGCTCGGGTAACAAAACAAACGGTTATAAAACGGCGGCCAACATTAAATATGATAAAAATACACATATTTTCAGAAAGATAATCGGAGTTATTTGAATAATAATGTATATAAACAAGTATTCCGCCAAGAAATGTAGTCCCTTTAGCGTGAGGCATGGTTGCCAAGCAACCATGAGGAAACGTTTGGCGGGCCATCGCTGTAACATTATATTGCGGTCATTTTCTGAACAATGTAAGTTTTATGTCGTGTAATAATGATCATATCATAACACAGCAGTGTTAAATACAAAAATCTGTATTTCTAAGTACTTTTTGGTCACCAAATTACCGGCGCCAGCCATATTTAGCGCCAAACCAAGGGCCCTGTCTTCTCTGCTGGGGCTCGATCTCAAATGGCGTCCTGCTACCTACATAGCGCACTACTTAGGGATTTACACAGTGGCTCCTGCAGCCAGACATTGTGTGATATAGCTTTAGAATGGTCATTAAAGTAGTAATAAAATCGTGTGTGATTCAGCCACACCCAAACTCGACAAATAGTGCACTTTTGGCTGTAGAAGCTAGATCCAGGTTTCTCAAACACTAGAGGGCGCTGGAGCATTTGAGCAAAATCACAGTTTATAAATGCCTGAAGATTTTTAATGTAAAAGAATACAATCATTTCCTGAACACAGGGCAGCATAAAACATTTAAACACGGCTATTTTATCTGAAAAGCTTTTAAACTCGAGTTATTGGAGTTTAAAACGGCACCTCATGTAGGTTCATGACGTTTCTGAGTGTGTTTCAGACTGTGAATAAACTCTCTGTTTACTTTTTGATGTCTAGTTTTGATGCTTTAGTTTGAAGTGTTTTATGTAAAAGTTCAGCCAAGCTGTATGAACCCAGATCTTAGATCTTGATGAAATTTAGTGATCTTCTGTGGCTTTGTTAAACAATATACAAATAATGCAAAGTAGGCCATTATTTCCTTAAGATTTATCTAATTATATCCCTGCCAAGATATATATATATATATATATATATATATATATATATATATATATTTGTGAATTGCTGATGTTGTTGTTCTTCCTCTTCTTATTATTTTTTATTATTACTATTATTATTATTCATTTTGCTCTTACTCGGTTGCAATATTTGGAGTGCTCAATTTGTTGGTGGCTGCCTCTTAGATGCAATTCAAGTTCATGGCCAGTAGAGGGAGCTGAGTAGTAGAGAAATACTTCTCAGAAAGATAGTTTTCAAATACAAGGCTTTCAAACATACACTCACCGGCCACTTTATTAGGTACACCCAATACCTTGCTAGTAAAAGGCTGGACCCCCTTTCACCTTCAGAACTGTCTTAATTCTTCATGCCACACTTTCAACAAGGTGTTGGAAACGTTCCTCAGAGATTCTGGTTGGTTATTTGAGTTCCTGCTGCCTTTCTATCATCTGGAACCAGTCTGACCGTTCTCCTCTGACCTCTCACATCAACAAGGCATTTTCGTCCACACAACTGACCGCTCACTGGATATTTCCTCTTTTTCGGACCGCTCTCTGTAAACTCTAGAGATGGTTGTGTGTGAAAATCCCAGCAGATCAGCAGTTTCTGAAATACTCAGACCAGCCCGTCTGGCACCAACAACCACGCCACGTTCAAAGTCCCTTAAACCCCCTTTCTTCCCTGTTCTGATGCTCGGTCTGCACTTCAGCAAGTCGTCTTGACCACCTCTACAGGCCTAAATGCAGTGAGTTGTGGCCGTGTGATTGGCTGATCAGCTATTTGTGTTAAGAAGCAACTGAACCTAATAAAGTGGCCGGTGAGTGTATTTCACACAGCAACCTTAAGAGTCAGAGCAACAGCAGTTAATATGGGAACAGCTAGATGGAAAAGGTTGGCTTTACCTTTAAGTTGGCTTGACAAAACAGTTGTCACTAAATCCCAAATGGGTTGCTAAGTTGCTGTTAGGCCATTCCTATGGTATCCCAGATGGGTTGCTGAGGTGTTGCTAGGCCACTGCTATGGTATTCCAGGTGGTTGCTAAGGTGTTGCTTGGCCATTGCTATGGTATCCCAGGTGGTTGCTAAGGTGTAGCTAGGCCATTGCTATCGTGTCCCAGGTGGTTGCTGAGGTGTTGTTAGGTCTATATTATTGGAGGGTGTTGCTTATTTGGTATGAGACGGCATTACTAACTATCACTGTCTGCAGTCTAAATGACCACAGTGTAAATACCCCTCTTGCTGTTTGGCATGGTGACTTTAGGCTTGTGCACAGCTGCTCCCGAGCGTCCCATTCCATTGACCAAAGCTTTTCTATGGAGATTATACAAGCAGTGGGTGGTCAGTTGAACACGTGTCAGCAATGGGTGACCTTAGAAGGGAATTCTACATATTTATTTGACAAGTTTTGCATAATTTATGGGTATATACATTTAAGGGTATGTAAACACCCTCACATGAAATTATTATGAATAGTTACGTGATATGCGTCATGATAGTTTTGGGGGAAGGATACATGCAGGGTGTCGTGAGGCAAAATAGACCCCAAAAAAATCATATGATTCCAGATTTTCCACTATTTTCGCATCATCAGCATTCCATATAAACTCAGAAGACTCGTGTAGGTTCTCTGGTGGTTCTGGATGGTAAATAAAGTGTCTATATCTGTCTTGAAGTCATGGTGACGTCTGGTTCCCATCACCACCACTGTAAAGACGTCTGAACCACCAAACCGCTCTGAATCTCTCTGTTTACATCTAAATAAACGATCATTTCCACCACAAAGATACATTTTGAAGTTCATCACAAAGTTTTATTCTAACCATCAATCGCCATTGAATAGGATCGGCATTAAAATGCATTCAGAAGTCCTTCAAGCCCGTTTCCGTCCGTCTGCCTCCGTGGAGAGTCACGACGTGGTACTGCACTCAAACACGCCTAATTTCCTTCTCATTATATTTAATGGATAATAAATTAAACTTCAATGATCTATAATGACAAATATGTTCATCGCAGAGAAATAAAATAGACAGATGGAGAGCTGGATTGTCACTTGGTGAAATAAAGCAGAGCAATTATTATACAGCCACTTCTTAAACTCTGCTGAATAGTCTTTAGACACGCAAAACGATGCTCAATGGTTTGAGGCCAGACAGATAGACGGACATATAAACAGGACAGATTGAGGACAAAGAGAGTTAACAGTAAGCAATTCTGTAACTACAACACAAGACAAGACAACAGAAAGACGTCCAGAAGTCAATCCCGCATAACCTGAATGTAATAAATAATCATTAAACCATTTAATGCATAAAATTACATAATTAGGCTTTTATATTATATAGGCCAACATTCAAGTAAATCAAAGGGAGCATATCTGCTGGTTAAAACATGCAAACTCTTGGCAATTACAGAAGAAACTGAAGTGGAAACTGCTGCCTCCTCATGGATGCAGTTCAAGTCCATGACAGCAGAGGGAGTCCTTGAGCTGTAGCTCCACTTTCCCAGCCTGCAGCTTGATTCAAGAAGTTCAAGGAGCTCCAGGAAGTGAGAAGCAGTGCTATGCAGATCCAAGCTTTTCACAGAGAACTTCACACTTCCCAGAACCCAGAGTTTCACAGTTGGAGCCCACTTTCCTGAGCAGAAGACTAAGCAGGGGTGCCTACAAACCTTCTCTTCTTTTTCACAAATGAAGGATGGAGCATGTCCGGTCATCAGCCTCCATGAACCACACATCGCAGATATGAGTCCATATGAGAGGTTTGATATACAGTGCTTAATCCTCATAGGATCGGTCCAGGTTCTTGCCTAGGTGGTAGTAGATTGAGGGTCCTTCAAGTTCTTTCCGAAATCCCAAAGCGAAGCGTCCAAGAGAGGTTTTTATATGGAGAGAAAGAAAGAGAGAGTTACAGAAAGAGTGTGCGGCCGTTTTCACAGACTCTTTCTCTCTCTCTCTTTTCTGATCTCTCATTCTCCACCTCCCTCCGCCTGCTGTTTTTACATTACATTTTCGAAGAGCTGCATGGACCTCATCATCATTTCATCCTAAAAGGAGATTGGAAAATGGGAAATGAAAATGTGTTATTGTTGTATTCCATGACCGTTGCAAATCGTCACATCGGTGTCGGTAATGTTGAATTCATTGAAATAAAGGCTGTTTTTATTGGTTCCTTGATTAATTCTTCATCTATATCATCGATCCATCCACCAAACACAATCATTCTGTCAAACACCATCAGTATCCAACATACACCATCATTCTCCAACGTCATCATTCTCCATCAAACACCATCATTCTCCAACAAGCACCCACATTCTCAACGAAACACCAACATTCTCTAACAAACACCAACATTCTCCTTCAATTACTGTAATTCTCCTACAAACACCATCCTTCTACATCAAATACCAACAATCTCCATCAAACACCAACATTTTCCTTCAAATACTATCATTCTGGACCAAATACAAACATTCTCCATTAAAATACCACCATTCTCCAACAAACACCATCATTCTCCAACAAACACCAACATTCACCACCAAGCACCAACATTCTCCTTCAAATGCTATCCAACATTCACAGTTAAACCACTGTCATTCTCTAACGAACACCACCATTCTCCAATAAACACCATCATTCTCCAACAAACATGAACATTCTCCAACAAACATCATTGGAGAATGATGGTGTTTGGAGGAGAATGATGGTGTTTGAAGGATAATGATGGTGTTTGAAGGATAATTATGGTGTTTGGAGGATAATGATGGTGTTTGAAGGATAATGATGGTATTTGTTGGAGAATGATGGTCTTGGAGAATAATGGTGTTTGAAGGATAATTTTGGGGTTTGGTGGAGAATGATGGTGTTTGAAGGATAATGATGGTGTTTGGAGGATAATGATGGTGTTTGAAGGATAATGATGGTGTTTGGTGGAGAATGATGCTGTTGGAGAATGATGATGTTTGGAGGATAATGATGGTGTTTGGTGGAGAATGATGGTATTTGTTGGAGGATGATAGTATTTGTTGGTGAATGTTGATGTTTGGAGGATAATGATCATGTTTGGTGGCGAGTGTTGGAGCCAGTTGGAGAACGTTGGGTCAGTGTGCTGTAGTAGTGGCAGTACATACTTCCTGGCATGCTAGGATGAACTCCTCCAGTGTCACGACTCCATCTTTGTTCTTGTCCATTTTCTGTGAGATCATGGAGTAAACAGAGAAAACAACATTCAGCTGTCCATTTTTGTGGTGTTTTCACTGCAAGAGCTTCAATTAACAAACTTTTTTTTACGTCTAATTTCATCTTGTTGTGGTGGGTCAGCTCCTGTTCGGCTGTACTGTCATTCACTCCTTTCACTTTAGAGTTTGAGCATTTTATTTTAGGACGAACAGATCCAAAAACAGAAGAACAGAATCAAACGAAGTCCGTTTCTAGGCTGATAGTTGCTGAATGGAATGAAAAATCCACTACAGTGCTAGAAGTTACTCTGGAGTTTCTGAACCTGAAACTTTTTATTCAGGTTGATTGTTGTTACACATGTACCATGAACCATGAGTTCTATATCAAACACTTTCTTGCTTAAATGGTTCTTCAGATTGTTGGAGAATGTGTTGGTTATGGTTCTACATAGCACCAAAGCTTGACATTGCAACAACAGCAGAGCCCTTTTTGGTCTTACACAGAACCGTTTTCAAAAAGGTTCTATACAGAACCATGCAACACTTGATTTATCAGTCTTAACACTAGAAGTCCCAGAGATTTCAACCTACCCCCTGAAGCCCTGAAAGTGGGTCAAAAGACCCTTAGTCCAAACTGATGACTCTGATGGCTCCAATTAGCATCCTTTCATTTGTAAATGTGGCCATTACCTGAGGAATCTGCAGGGGGACCCACAGCCTGCCTACACACAAACACCTCTCATCCCCCTCTGCCCAAATTCTACAGACAGGCCTGAGTGAGCTTGTTTCAAGAAACATACAGGAATTGGCAGCAAGATTATTCACAGGAAAAAAAATCTTACAACATCAATAGACACACTGCAGTTTACATATATGCATTTCTTACTTTATATCCTTTAATTATATTTACTTCATATCTTAGTCCTTATTCAAAAACATGAAAAAATATTTCTCATTCTCATTCCTTTCTTTTTATTTTCTTTTTGTCATCCAATACGTCTTTTATTACTCAACATATTTTATGCTCACATATTCTTTCCCCTTTTGTTCTTTTCTTTTCTTTTTCTTTTCTTCACAAAAAATACAAGGTTTTGTCTATTCATTCTTTTAATTTTTTTATTTTACCGTTTTCTTCACCTGCTTTTTCTTCTCCTGTTCTTCCCTTCCGTTTCCTTCTTTCTTTTCTCTACATTGTTACATGTATGTATATATGAATATTATTTGAAAACTGTTTGACCATGCTGGCTAGCAAAATAAGCTGGCCAATAATAATTTATGCTGGCTAATAAAAAAAAGCAGGTGAAGAAAACGTTAAAAATAAAAATTTAAAAGAATAAATAGACAAAACCTTTTTTTTTTTTTTTTTTTGAAGAAAAGAAGGATAAGGATGAAAACTGTTTGACCGTGCTGGCTAGCAAAATACAGAAACATAGATTAGCTGGGGTTGAATAGTGTGTTACCTGCAAGCCTATGCATGCCAAAAGAGGACTGATAGTGCTCTAATGGTTAGGTAGAAGGAGGGGGCATGTCCTGAGCATGGTGGCATGGTGGTGCACATTTTGAACAAATTAAAGTTGATTTAAATTAAAGTTGATCTTTTTTTTTCAATTGGTTTGGCTCATTTCTTGAAACCGAGGTGACATTCTCAAAACACCACGTGAAACACAGCTCAAGAGACTTTTTTTGGGCATTTTGAGGGAACTGACAATTTGTATAAAACACACATTTTGGTTTGAAGCATACATAAAGTGTATGGGGGAAGATGTGACCTTTCGCTGCTGATCTGTGATGTTGTGCTGCATTATACAGGTCATTTTGCCAAATGTACATATAGTTTGCAAAACATCCAATCTGTTTCAAGAAATATGCAAAAGTTTTTTAAAAAGATGTGGAAGAAGTGGGCTCAAAATGACAGTTTAGAAAAAGAAAACAAATTAATTGTGTTGATCCACCTCAACCTCTTGCAAACCTTGCAGGGTGTAAGCAAAAGAATGTAAGTTGCTCCTGAGTGTCTGTCCACCCCCCAGCTGCATTGTTGTGCAGGGGACATGCATAAGGTTGCTAACACCTTAGCAAATTTGCATGCAGCCTTTTGTGCTGTGGGGGATAAATAGGAACAAAGAAGCAGAAACAAAATGCAGAGAAGGTTCACCACTCAACAGGCATTGGAACGGATCCTGAGTAACACCAACCCTTGTGACTCAGATGGAGAAGACATAGTCCTTCAACCGGATTCGGACTCTGAGCTGTCTTCAGGTTAGATTTCTCAAATGACCTATTTCCATTTTCTGACTATCTTTTTTATTTAGAACCAAAACAAAATGTTACATTTTTAATTATTTATCTTGCAGATGAGGAAACTCCTCCTCTACTAAAAAAGAGAGCTCGGTTGGCGAGTGAGCCGACAGAGACCGCAAAAGATGGTACAGTGTGGCGTGAAGAACAAGTGGGGAAACGTCTCCATTTCACCCCAATAGAACCGTACCCTACAGATGGAGAGCCAAGAGCTAGTGTCCGGAGTCGCCTTCAGAGCTTCCTCTGTTTTATCACTCTTGACATGCTTTGTAGCATTCAAGAATGGACGACACAACATGCACGTCACACGGAGCAGGTGGATTGGTTCATGGATCTCCCAGAACTAATGGCATTTATTTCAGTCATTATCTTGAGGGGGGTGACCAAGGTTCCATCACTACGTGACAGCTGGTCAGCAAACCTTGCAAACCCAAGGATCATTGCAACTATGGCCCGAAACCGCTTCCAAGACATCATGCAACACCTACGCTTTGATGACATGTTCACACGCAGTGAGCGAGCGGAGACCGATAAGTTTGCTGCAATCTCTGACTCGCTGCTGTTTTCTGCAATACAGTGCAACAAAACCAGACAAGTTTGGTATTAAGTTTTGGGTGGCTTGCGACTTGAAATCAAAGTACATCTGTAATGTCCTCCCATATCTTGGCAAGGACCCCAGTCGTCCCAACGGGGAGAGACTGTCCGAGACTGTAGTGATGAGGCTGATGGAACCATTCATGGACAAAGGCAGAACTGTAACCACGGACAATTTCTTTACATCACTCTCACTTGCACAACGACTGCTTAGCCGGAAAACCACTATCCTCTGCGCAGTCAACAAGAGTCACTGGGAAATTCCTCAATCCGCTAGACAGATGGACCGCACTGAATTCACCACTCAGGTGTTTTCAACCACTGGTGCAACACTGACAGTGTATGCACCCAAATGGAACAAGGTCATCTACATTCTCAGCAGCATGCACAGTGTGGTTGAGACTGAGGATACCACCAAAAGGAAGCCAAACACGGTCACACAATACAACAACACAAAGTGCGGGGTGGATGTAATGGACCAAATGCGGGAGTACAGCGTGTGTGCAGGAACACGGAGATGGCCAGTCGCCGTGTTCTACAACATGATTGACATGGCAGCACTAAATGCGCATGTGCTTTATCAGGCATGCACTGGGGTGCAGGAGAGACGGGTGGACTTCCTGGTTGAACTTGCAAAAGAGTTGGGTGACTCTCATGTGAGTGAGAAGAAGGCACGCAAGGAGAACCTGCTTCGGTAACAACCTTCCACACCCAGCCCTGGCAAAAGGGCGAAGTGTCAGGTCAACCATCGATGCACGAACAATTGTGCAACTGTGAGACGTGTCGACTGCTACAAATACACGTGTGGCAAATGTACCAGGGACAGACCCTGGCAGTGCCAGGTATGTTCTGACAGTGCAGACAGACTGCTGAGTGAGGGCTGAAATGCCAGCCACACAAGGAAATGCCACTCACACACACTCAGCCCCACACTGCAGACTATTGTAAATATGTGTGGAATTGTTTTATTCCTTGTATTTTTTGTATTATTTTTAATAACAAAAAATAAAAAGCATGGAAACAAATAAGAGTTGTTCTTAAATTTTTCACGCTGAAATTTCAGTCCTCTTGACACAAATGCTTCTGGTCATTACTCACAGCTGTACCTTGCTGTAAAATTTCTAATTCTCTATTTAAAATAAAAAAAAATAAATCATTCTTTGTTTGCTTTTTTGCTCAAATAAAACTAAACTAAATACAAAATGTATAATCTTTATATTATCAAATACAATAAACTGAATAGAACTAACTAGAAACTAAATAGCTAAACTCAATGGCAAACCTCCTGTGGTGCGCCAGTAATGGCCTTATTTACACAACAAAAGACGGTGATTATAGGATGTAGCTAAAATCCTTCAGGTCACTCGACCCGTCTCTGGGTTCCAGAGGTAGAAATGTTAAATGACCCCTCTCTGGGACTTCTAGTGTTAAGGGCCATTTCATTATTGGCTTTACAAAAGAACCCTTGAAGAACCACCTTTTTAACTATGTAGACTACTATACCTTTACATTATTTCACAGACGTGACAGTATGGAATACTGTGGACTACGGAATACAGTGTGGCGCACTGACCTGGAAGAAAGCATCAACATGCTGTTTAGGCACGTCTCCTTTCAGAGCAGGGTAAGTGTACTTCCCCATCATATCATAGATGGCCCGAACAATCTCCGTCATTTCCTATAATGGAAGCAGCGCGTCAGAAAAAGAGGGTAAACACACACAGCAGGATGTCCGCTTTTGTATTTAACTTATTAATGTTCATATCTGAATATTTAACCCTCTATTGCACAATGTTGCCTCAGGGCAACAAACTCCTTTTCCTCACTTTACAATAACACTGTGCATATTTAAAGACAATGACAGGGTTAACAATAAAAGGAACGTTTGAATAAGTCAATAAAACGCACGTTCCCGGTCATATTACCTCTTAGTCGGCACTTTTAAACCTCTTTTTTTAACATTCAGTATATATTTTTTTTGTTATGAGAATTTGCAGAAATATGTTTGTTGCCTAGAAGCAACATTGTGTGACAGTGGAATGGATCTGACCAGCCACAAGCCACTTCAGAGAACATGGCTCTATATCATTTATTCCCGTTATTGCGCACTGTTGCCTAAAGGCAACATACCCAAAACTGAGCACACATTATTTTTTATAAATGTTTTGATATGTAACAATCAGGTCCATTTTATGCAAGAAAAGTGAATCGAATGTTTTTTGATTGCCCTCATAACGTGTGGTAGAGGGTTAAATTCTTTTGATCTGAGCGAAAAGTCTCTTTTTTTAACCTGATAAAACCTAAAAATTGTGTTTTTATCTCTTAATTTTTCATTTATCAGTAAATTCATCCTTTCCGTCACATCAGGGCTACTGACAGTTAAAAAGTTATTTAAATAAAAGTATGAAAATTTCATGTAATGTTTATCCAATCTGTATCTATGCAAAATTTGATTGAAATTCTGTGGCATTTACGTTTTATTACATTTTGTTATTAGACACGAACAGATCAGAACAGCCGTTAATGATGGATTGATTTCTCAATTTTGACCGGCTCTTAATTACTATCTTAATTAGTTATCACAAGTTTTTGGTTTAACTGTTTCATTTATAGTTTTACGGTTATATCATTAACCACTTTCTCAACACCGCGTTCGGCCTGAAGCCTCACACTCGCCTCTTTGCTGATGAACCCGTCTCTGTTGATGTCGTACAGATGAAAGGTCCATTCCAGCTTCTCTCTGACCGTTCCTCGCAGGAGAGTGGACAGCCCCATTACAAACTCCTAAACACGGCATAGAGACAATTATAACGAAATATTCCCTGCTACAGGAAAATCATCTGACGCCAAAACTGTAACATATTAGAACAAGAAAAAACATCATCATGTCATAGAAAAACCTTGCAACTTTTCATTTTTAATTTTATTTATTAATTTATTTCAAATATCAGCTGTCCTTCAGATTGTGTGGACACTTCATGATGAATGGAGCAATGGAAATGCTCCAGAATGACTCATCACCTGGTCATATCAAAGTCAAGAGGTTTCAGAGAAGGCCTAATGGTTTCTGAGCTTCTATGTTTTGAGTTCATTTAATATAATTAACGAATATAATCATTATGCTGCTGTAATTGAACCTGGCAAGTAATGTAGTAAAACTCCCATTTAATTGCTAAACTTTGGCTGGAAACAAAAGGCTTAAAATCTTAAAATGGCCAATGTAAATTGTCCACACAGGATCGTTCTCTCTGTGGTAGATACAGCTGGTGAGCTCCACCATTGGTTAGGACTTCAGGAGCTGGACTGAAGACCTTACATGTTAGATTAACCTCCAACATAACGAGGAACTGACAAAGAAAAACCAGTCAACAATGTTTGGGACCAACTTTGTGAGACAAAAATGTCACTTTTGGGCTATTGGAAGTTCTAGATACATCACTGACTGCGAAAGTGAGTTGTAGTCTAAGCAGGCTCCAGTTAGTTGTTAGGAATGGAAAACTCTATGATCTATGTCAGGACTGATACATACAAGAACTTTGAACACATCACTGTTGCCGGAGGAAAACCTCGTACCTCTACTTTTGACGTTTTTCAGTTTTTGACATTAAAAGTACCTGTTACCTAGTAGATTGTATGTAAATTTCATGATGAATGGACTATAAGAAACGGCCCAAAGCGACTTGGAAAAACTTCTGGTTCCATTGACTTACATTGAAAGTAAAGTATGTTTATTTCTTCTCCTGTAAAGGAGAAAGAATTGCTGTAAAACGGATAGAAACAAGCTCAGACAAACGATGATGTCTTTCACAAGCTTCAGATGTCTGTGTTTAATCTAGAACTACTAAAAATTTTTATTTTTGTGAATCACTGTTAGCTTAGCACAAACATACTATTAGAGTCCAATAAGGGCGCTAATGGAAATTCCCATTATTGTAAAGGTGTTTTTCCCTGGTTTTTGGCCAAGTTTTGACATTAGCAGCCTGAACTGAGGGTACAGCTCTTAATATTCATGGTTCACTACTGTCCATTCATCATGAAACGTTAAATATTTTGATTTCGAGAGGGGCCAACTTTGTGAGAATGTCTCTCTAGTCCCGCTAGAAGCTCTAGATACATCACTGACTGTGAACACGAGCTGTAGACTAAGCAGGTTCCGGTTAGTTGTTAGGAATGGAAAACAGCAGCTCTATGTCAGATACTAATACTGATACATACAAGCTCAAATGTATGTTAATGGGTTTTACAAGTTTTGAATGTCTACATTAAATCTAAAACTGTTAAAAAATGTTTCTGTGAATCACTGTTAGCTTAGCACAAACATACTATTAGAGTCCAATAAGGGCGCTAATGGAAATTCCCATTGTTGTAAAGGTGTTTTTCCCTGGTTTTTGGCCAAGTTTTGACATTAGCAACCTGAACCAAAGGCCCAGCTCTAATAGACACAGTTCACCGCTGTCCATTTATCATGAAACTGTGAAATATTTTGATTTACAGAGGGGCCAACTTTGTGAGAACATCTCTCTAGTCCAGCTGGAAGCTCTAGATATTTAGAGCTGTAGGCTAAGCAGGTTCCGGTTAGTTGTTAGGAATGGAAAACAGCGGCAGCAGCTCTACGTCAGGAGCCTGAAAGAGTGACTGTAAACTGACACATACAAGCTCAAATATGTGTTCATATTTGTTAAAAACTTCAGATAAAACATGAAATGTCTTTTACAAGCTTCGAATGTTCTTGATTTAATCTAGAATGGAAAAAAAGAGGAATCACCGTTAGCACATACTACTAGAGGGCCATAAGGGTGCTAGCAATAATTAGCTCATCTTATCAAAGAGTGTTTTCTCGCTCATTTTTTGACCGAATTTTCACATTTAAAATTTACATTCACATTTCTTTTAAACTCTTCTTGTTAAAACTCTGTCTTTTCTGGAATTCTGTGAAGCTGCTTTGCGACAACATCCGTGGTAAAATGCGCTACAAATAAATTTGATTTGATTTGATTTATAGCCCGAACTTAAGGTCCAGCCCTAGCAGTCCCAAATCACTGTCCATTTATCATGAGATGCTGAGCAGCTGGTGTAAAGAAAAACTGTGACATTGATAAATTTGCCTTCAATCATGTTGACCTCAGCTCGTTCCCACAGAAGTGGACATGCAGATGGAGTGTAAACAGTGGACCGGGATGGTCTATGTGGACCCCTACCTCAAACTTTATGGAGCCGTTGTTTGTGGTGTCGAAAGCTCTGAACAGATAGTGTGCGTACGTGCTGGCATCTGTAACAAACACATGAGAAACTGTGAGAATCATGATTTATACTCAGTACAAGAGGCATTGGGAACACTTTCTATGAATGTCACGTTTGTAAGCATCTAGAAACACATTTATAACATGTTATAACGCATTCATGTGGCATTATTAACATGGCTATAAATCTTTATAAAAATGAATGATACTGGATTAGACTTCATAGCCACGTTTATTATACACTATGAATTGTTAACATAATGCATTATAAGTAGGGTTAATGGCATGTTATACTGTCAGTGCCAAAGAAGTCAGTCCCAGCTTGGAGAGTGTAAATTAAAGACTAATACAGAGTTTATTTACTGAGATTTCCAGTGTTTTATTTCTCAGTGCTGGAGCTGTTAGAGCTGCATCTTCAGGGCTTCAGTCCTGAACATTCAGATGCTCCAACTGGCCGCCCAGCCTAGAATCACTGCTACAGTGAGCTTTTCTTACCCAGTGCTGTCACTTTAAATGCTACACTACATTACATCACACCAAACCGAGTACCCATCAGCCCCTCCCCTGAACCCCTTCTGACATCACACTGATCATGAAGTTACTGTGGATTGATGGCCTGGAGAGTAAGAGGCGAGACAGTAGAGGCCTGTCATTGTAATATATTCCTTCCCTGGTTCTAACATCAAGCACTAGAACCCTTCACTCTGTAACCCTACACTACAGTACAGTAGTGCTGATTTCTGCTGCTGTTCTATTGGATATGCAGTGTTAAGTCAGTGCCAGGCTAACGGTGGTGCACATTAACAGTGGTGAACATTGACTTTCCCACATTGGGTAAAACTGATGGCAGCTCTAATTTAAACTCTGACATCTGAAGCCTGTAATGAGCTTCATTGTGTTTTAGTGTTTCAGTAAATCCTTCAGTAAATACTTCACTCTTAACCCTGGAGGAGGCTTTAGTCCAGTACACTTCACTTTACTTAGAGCGGACTAATACAGCTTATGAGCTCTTATAATGTTTGAGTACTTATAATGCATTATGGTAACAATTTATAATGCATAATAAGCATGGCTGTAACGTGTAATGCATTTTTATAAATACTTATAGCCCTGTTTATAATGCCTTATGAATGCATTATAACATGCTATGAATGTGTTTATTGATGCTTACAAAGGTGACATTCATACAAAGCAATACCAAGGCATTTCTGAGTAAGAAACGAGGAGGACGCACCACCATGAGGGAAAAACTGGGCGTAGATGTGTTTAAACGTCTCCTCGTTCACCACTCCGCTGGGACACTCCTGTGGAGACAAACCGTTCAGTTCAATTCAATTATTGATTTAAACTTTGAAGACATTTGCAAAAGTGGTCGAATCACTAAGGATGAAAGAGCCCATAGCATGTAAACCCGAGTTACTCTCATTCTAAGCCCCGCCCACTCAGCCAATCAGATCATTTGCGTTTATCTTATTTATTTATTTATGTATTTATTTACATACAGTATTTATTTATTTGTCTTAAAGGTGCAGTAACAAAACAGCCCGTTGCATTCTAAGGATAATATTAATGTAAAAATTAATTATGAATGTACTTCGTATTTAAGTCCCCACAAACGCTGTACGTTGACCTTGGAAACGGGCCCTTTGAAGGCACCGTAACAAAAAACAGCCTGTTTAATTCTAACAGATCAAGAGAGATTAGAAAAGGGTCTAAATCATAACTTATTTTCATTTTTATTATTGTTTTTGGTGAATACAACTATGCGAAAGTTATATTAAGGTTAAAATTAAAAGACAATTGGAACGAGACCATGGTGATAAACAAATGAGCCATAAAACAATCAAAAATAACAATGAACCAAAACACTTACAAACTGAATATGAGTGATTAGAAATGATATGTTTAAAAGATTTAAGGCATAAATATGAGTTCTGAATAATAATAATAATAATAATAATAATAATAATAATAAGCATATTTATGTATGGTACTGCACATCTAGGAAAAGTGGCTTATAAACATGAAATTACAAGAAGATGGAGTGAAAATGAACACTATATGATGAAATCAAAGAAGTAATAGAAGTGATTTATTGCACTTTTGATGGCAAACATGCATCAGTCTGTGTGTGTGTGTGTGTGTGTATGTGTGTGTGTGTGTGTGTGTGTGTGTGTGTGTGTGTGTGTGTGTGTGTGTTTGTGAGGGGGGGGGGTGCCAGCAGCCATATGTGTCAGTGTGAGTGCGCGCATTACAGCGTGTAATTGTTGGCGTTATAACATATGGCAGGCTGAGTGCCTATTGCTGCAGGCTAGAGCAGACAGATTAGAAACATACACAGAGAGGAACACGAGCAGAATCAGTGCCTAAATATCAAACAGAGACAAAATATGATTTATACACTATGATATATACAGTCACTGACCACCCTACTAACTGGCCACTTTATTAGAAACACCTACCTTGTACTTCTACTAACTGGCCAGTTTATTAGAAACACCTATCTTGTACTTCTATTAACTGGCCACTTTATTAGAAACACCTATCTTGTACTTCTATTAACTGGCCACTTTATTAGAAACACCTATCTTGTACTTCTACTAACTGGCCACTTTATTAGAAACACCTATCTTGTACTTCTATTAACTGGCCACTTTATTAGAAACACCTATCTTGTACTTCTACTAACTGGCCACTTTATTAGAAACACCTACCTTGTACTTCTACTAACTGGCCAGTTTATTAGAAACACCTATCTTGTACTTCTATTAACTGGCCACTTTATTAGAAACACCTATCTTGTACTTCTACTAACTGGCCACTTTATTAGAAACACCTATCTTGTACTTCTACTAACTGGCCACTTTATTAGAAACACCTATCTTGTACTTCTATTAACTGGCCACTTTATTAGAAACACCTATCTTGTACTTCTATTAACTGGCCACTTTATTAGAAACACCTACCTTGTACTTCTACTAACTGGCCAGTTTATTAGAAACACCTATCTTGTACTTCTATTAACTGGCCACTTTATTAGAAACACCTATCTTGTACTTCTATTAACTGGCCACTTTATTAGAAACACCTATCTTGTACTTCTATTAACTGGCCACTTTATTAGAAACACGTATCTTGTACTTCTACTAACTGGCCACTTTATTAGAAACACCTACCTTGTACTTCTACTAACTGGCCAGTTTATTAGAAACACCTATCTTGTACTTCTATTAACTGGCCACTTTATTAGAAACACCTATCTTGTACTTCTACTAACTGGCCACTTTATTAGAAACACCTATCTTGTACTTCTATTAACTGGCCACTTTATTAGAAACACCTATCTTGTACTTCTACTAACTGGCCACTTTATTAGAAACACCTATCTTGTACTTCTATTAACTGGCCACTTTATTAGAAACACCTATCTTGTACTTCTACTAACTGGCCACTTTATTAGAAACACCTATCTTGTACTTCTATTAACTGGCCACTTTATTAGAAACACCTATCTTGTACTTCTATTAACTGGCCACTTTATTAGAAACACCTACCTTGTACTTCTACTAACTGGCCAGTTTATTAGAAACACCTATCTTGTACTTCTATTAACTGGCCACTTTATTAGAAACACCTATCTTGTACTTCTATTAACTGGCCACTTTATTAGAAACACCTATCTTGTACTTCTACTAACTGGCCACTTTATTAGAAACACCTATCTTGTACTTCTACTAACTGGCCACTTTATTAGAAACACCTATCTTGTACTTCTATTAACTGGCCACTTTATTAGAAACACCTATCTTGTACTTCTATTAACTGGCCACTTTATTAGAAACACCTACCTTGTACTTCTACTAACTGGCCAGTTTATTAGAAACACCTATCTTGTACTTCTATTAACTGGCCACTTTATTAGAAACACCTATCTTGTACTTCTATTAACTGGCCACTTTATTAGAAACACCTATCTTGTACTTCTATTAACTGGCCACTTTATTAGAAACACCTATCTTGTACTTCTACTAACTGGCCACTTTATTAGAAACACCTACCTTGTACTTCTACTAACTGGCCAGTTTATTAGAAACACCTATCTTGTACTTCTATTAACTGGCCACTTTATTAGAAACACCTATCTTGTACTTCTACTAACTGGCCACTTTATTAGAAACACCTATCTTGTACTTCTATTAACTGGCCACTTTATTAGAAACACCTATCTTGTACTTCTATTAACTGGCCACTTTATTAGAAACACCTACCTTGTACTTCTACTAACTGGCCAGTTTATTAGAAACACCTATCTTGTACTTCTATTAACTGGCCACTTTATTAGAAACACCTATCTTGTACTTCTACTAACTGGCCACTTTATTAGAAACAACTATCTTGTACTTCTACTAACTGGCCACTTTATTAGAAACACCAACTTTATGCTTCTTCCAGCGGAAGTCTGAGGTAGGTGTTTCTAATGCAGTGGCCAGTGAGTTGAATTTAATTATGACCTAAGCACCTTTTGATAGCCTGACCTACGTTTGCTTGGAATTTCAGAGAAAGGTGAACAGGGTAAGTGTCCACAATACAGCTCCACTCTCTCAAAACTACAACATTTACACGCTGGTCTCATACTAAATACTAAATAATTCAACGTCGCCTAAATGAATAATTTATAGTAATAGTACTGCAGATACCAGTTAATAAGCTTTAAGATTAATAAGTAAATAGTGAGGCTGCCCTTTATGGAGTCAGTGTGGATATGAAAGCTTCAATAAACCTCATTTTAAAACGTGTTTGACAGGGATGGTGGTCAGTGATCAGTTCACTCGAGTGGAGTCTGCTGATGTGCTCAGCCGTGCGTACGTTTTTGAAGCCGCGGTAGAGGACTTGGAGTTCTTGTTTGGTGAAATTGGTCTGAGCCTCGAGCTGATCCAGGCCCTCAGGACGATGACACACCATGGTCATCTCCAACTCATCGTCCACCTTATCTGTAGAGAGAGAGAGAGAGAGAGAGAGAGAAGGAGAGAGAGGCAGTAGTTTAATGGCTGAGGCTGAGTGCTGTAGTGGGTTAATTGGTCTGTTGGGAGTTGTACTGATTACTGTACATTACTGTTGAGGGCCACAGGTGAAAGTTAAAGCAGTAAAAAGTAGAGAAAACTCGTAAAAAAAAAAAAAAAAGAATTTCCCCGTACAGACGTGAGCATATGTTCCGATAGAAGCTGGAAAATTTCAATTACATGCAGGCCGGGAGAAGCTGATGGCTCCTCGGTGGCAGCCTGGAGCGAGCCGACAGCTTTTCATCAGAAAAGCAGCATATTCTGCTCAGGGCGAAGCAGGACGGCAGCAGAATATTTAACTTCATAAAGCCAGAGTGGAAAAGAACCTTGAATGACTCCAATATCTCACATGCCCCCCCCCCATGCGTGCCCCGCAGGTGCAACTCTAGCTGTGTCAGCTGCGCTAAGATGATGGGTTACAGAGGAGCAAGGTAGGAGCGAGACATTTCTGTAGGACTGAAATTTAAACAGTAAACCTTCAAATTTTCCCCAAAGACTGAAAAAAGCATGGACCGAAGGATGGGTGGAATTCATACTTTAAGATGCTATCATTGCTTTTAGCACTGTGACTTACTATTGTCCAGGTTTATTAGGGGTCGGAATCTCTTGGCACCTCACAATTCGATTCGATTACAATTCTGAGATGCGATTATAAAACGATTATTGATGCATCTTTTTTTTACTATACTGGACTTCTATTTTCTCACTCTCTGAGGACTTGGTACTTTAAGTATTTGCAATGATCCGTAATGCATTTACATCCAATATCTTCTATTAATAAATCAAATGGAAGTGAGGTGGTAAGTGAACCGGAAGGCTCTCATTCACTGCTCTTGTTCGGAGCACACGAGACGCTACTGCCACTCATCTGTGATAAAATGCGCTGTTACAGCATATCATACAGTGTCAGAGGCCACAGAAGCAAGTCTATGTGAATAACAGCCCGATGCAGTTTGAGGCAAGTGTGTAGTTTGATGCTAATTAGCGCAGTCTGAGCTTCTGTTTGTCAGGCATATTAGCATCGTAGCTCCAGATTATAGCAAGATTGGGGCAGTCGTGGGCTGGAAGTTAGGGAACCAGCCTCATGAACGGAAGGTCGCTGGTTCAATCCCCAGAGCCGACAGCACATGACTGAGGTGTCCTTGAGCAAGACACCTAACCCCCAACTGCTCCCCGGGCGCTGCAGAATGGGCTGCCTACCACTCCAGGCAAGTGTGCTCACTGCCCCCTAGTGTGTGTGTGCTCACTAGAGTGTATGTGGTGTTTCACTTCACGGATGGGTTAAAGGTGGAGGTGAAAGTTCCCTGTTGTGGGACCAATAAGGGTCAATTAGATTTAAATTATAGAGAATTTAAGGACTCTACGAATACCATAGCTTGCCATTTGGACTAAAGGATGCGGTTGTCTAAATTATATATCAGCAAACTGTTCCTTAGACATCCACCTCATTTACAGGCCACTGTTTTAGCTCAGCTGTGACTAGACTGACATCATGCAGAAAGACAACGTGTGATTAGCAGTGAGTCACATCTCATTCAATACGACACGTGAGCAGTGATGGCTAGTTAGAACACTAGTCACTATCTTTGGTTCTCTGTCTCTTTCTTTCTCACTCTCTCCCACTTAAACTTGCAATTCTGCCTTCAGCTGTGGTCAGAGTCCATGGTGGTCAGAGGGCTGGAAGTGGGTTTTATTAGGGGGGAACAATAAAACAATACGTTTCCATTCTTAGATTTCTGTAATCAGTAAATGCTTTGATCTGGTGCTCTTCCTGCATTAAAAACTAGAATTATTAGGAAGAGCCACTGAGAAGAACCAAGAATTTAATAGAAAAAACCCTAAAAGGAGGAGGAAGAACTACTGAGAGGAACCAAGACTCAAACTGATAAAAGTCCCTAAAAGCAGGAGCAAGAACCACTGAGAAGAATCAAGACTTAAATAGAAAAAGTCCCTACAAGCAGGATGTAGAACCACTGAGAGGAACCTAAGACTTAAATGAAAAAAAGTCCGTAAAAGCAGAGGAAGAACCATGAGAGGAACCTAAGACTTAAATGAAAAAAGTCTGTAAAAGCAGAGGAAGAACCATGAGAGGAACTAAGACTCAAATGGAAAAAGTCCCCAAAAACAGGAGAAAGAGCCATTGAGAGGAATCTAAGACTTTAATAGAAAAAGTCCCTAAAAGCGGGAGCAAGAACCGCTGATAAGAACCAAGACCTTAACGGGAAAAGTCCCTTAAAGCAGAGGAAGAACCATGAGAGGAGCCTAAGACTCAAACAGAAAAAGTCCCTGTAAGATCTGAAAATGCTTTGGCTGGATAGAGTTCCAGATTAATTTGCAACAACCAGTCAAAAGTCCTGTTGCAAAAACACTCCAGCTTCCAGCTCCTAACATATTTTAGGGATTTTTTTTCTATTTGCATAAGGGTTCCTCTCGGTGGATCTTTTAGGGAGTTTTGACCCCCTTAGTGACACTCATTCAGGAACTGCACACACATTTCTTTACAAAACTACCTGGGGGCAATGCTCTTGTAGACAGAATACAATTCAAATACTACTGAATGTAATGCTTTAATAGATATGATGAGCACACTCTTAATAAGAAAGGATACTAAATGGTTCTTGGCCTGGTTCTAAGATCTAAGGAAAAGTTGATATAGACCTTTACACTTATTTTTAAATAACAATCTGCTGAAAGCCTCTTGAAGGAACCACAAGCTGATGTTTTAAGGCAGAGGTGCACAACTCTGGTGCTGGAGGGTCCAGCATAGTTTGGAGTTCTACCTATTTAAACACACCCAGTAAAGCTGCCAATCAACAGATACATGCAATCAGGTATGTCTTAGTAAGTAAATCACCAAACTGTGCTGGACACCAGCCCTCTAGGACTCTAGGACTAGGAATTCTGCATCCTTGTTCCAAGGCAATGCTCCAAAGATCCTTTCTTTCCACAGTTATTTTTAGAGTTTAGTCAGTTTAAGGAAGGAATATTAAGTAGTTGCTTGTCCTTCACCCCAGCTCTTCTCCCAAGGGCTCTGGACTGTGAACAGGGCTTAATAATGAGGAAGATGTTGCAGATTAATAATGTTGGCAGCATGAAAGCCAGGCTGATCATGTCTAATGCTAATACGTTTCAAGCTGTCAGGTTTATGATAATCTGGATTAAGAAAGCAAAACACTAAACCATTCCACACAAGTGGCTTCCAACATCAAGGGCTCGGTGTGAGGGAGGCTTCCCCATCCCTTTCTCCACAGCACACAGATCCTCCTAAGCCTCATCTGTTCCTTGGTGCCAGAGTCCAAGATCGTTCTGTTCCTCTTCGACATTGTTTTCGTTTCTTTCTCGTTCTGTTTGCCTTTGTTCGTAACCCCCCTATTCACGTCTCACCGTTCTCAGCTGTCTCCATGGAAACACTTCATCCGCCCACGAGATATACAGTCAGACAGGAGGGCGAAGTAAATAATCGCACAAACAGCTGGGAATCAAACATGCGCATGAGTCACTAACGAGAAATGGCACTGCAGGCGTTTGCCTAAGTTCCACATCAGTACGGCTGATGCTCCTCACTGATCCGTGTTCATTAGAAGTGTCATATCTCGCCGATCTGTGTGAGTCGTCCCACTGCGAGACCAACTGCAGCATGGGCAGTTCACAAAGTTGCAAACTGTGTAAGAGCGGCACTCTTTTCAAGATGATTGCAAAAAAAACTTTGGCAGAATTATTTATGTTCAGAAGTGATGCAAAGCAGGTTAACCTATGTGATTTGCCCCAGTCCTCCTCCACCCTCCTAACGTCTGCATCTGCATTATGCATATCATCACTGTCCAAAGAAAAACAAGTATCTTCAAAACAGGAAAAGGTAAAACCTCTCTTGCCTTTAATGTAAGTTAATGTAAAACGTTTTCATTTCAGTGATTTTAGAGCATCTATATTAGTCCATTCATCATGAAACGATGTTAAAATGATATAGAAAATTTTAAATGTAGATACATGGTTTCCGTTGGACAGTTACACTAAAACGATTTGCTGAAGGATAAAGAAGTCCAGAGAAGCCATGAGGTAGCTCTAAATTTCTGGATTGTTATCTTGAGATGATGAGTTAATTGTCTTGTTATCTTAAGACAACAAAGTTGTTATCTTGAAACAACAAGTTATCTTGTTGTCATCTTGAGATGATAAGTTAATTTTCTTGTGACCTCAAGATAAAGTTTTATCTTGAAATGAGTTATCTTGTTATCTTGAGATAACAATCTGAGTTACCTTGTTATCTTGAGATGAACAAAGTTGTTTTGAAATAAGAGAACAAAGTTGTTTTGAAATAAGTAAATTATCTTGGTATCTTGAGATAACAAAGTGGTTATCTTGACATAACAAGTGATCTCAAGTTATCTTGAAAAGACAAGTTTATTATCTTGTGATCTCAAGATGAAAAGTGTTATCTTGTATAAATAACAAGTTAATTATCTTGTGATTTTGAGATAAAGTTATCATCTTGAAATGACAAGTTAATTATCTTGTGATCTCAAGATAAAGTTGTCATCTTAGACAATGAGTTAATTATCTTGTGATCTCACAGTAGCAAAGTTGTCATCTTAAAAGAAGGAGTGAATTAGAGCATCATCTTGGTATCTTGAGATAAGAAACGTGTTATCTTGAAATAATAAATGATGTCAAGATAACAAAAGTTATCTGGATGATGTGATAAACATCACTGATTGTGATCTTTGGCAGATCCTGCAAAAATCTCATGTAGTACCAGTTGATAAGCTGGTGGATGTTGATGTCCATAAACTGCTTATAGCGGAAGCTAAACTGTGCCGTCTTGAGCACCTCGCTAGTTCCTTTCAACAGATCTAACTAAAACATAGTATGCAAGTAGTGCACTGCCCACTAATTAGCATATCATAATTTACTATTTGATTTTTATACACATCCTTATTGTAGACTCCCTCCATAGAGTCAGATCAAAGGTTTGAGGAGCTGCTGGTAGAATCTCTCAATCCTTCTGAGAGTCAGAATGACCTTCAAAATGGTAACAGTGATTCCCCCGAGGCGAAGTGTGGAAAGTAAGTGTGAAAGCACCTTTATTTTCCAGAACAGCAACAGGGGAAAATTCCTGAATGGTCAGCCTACAATGCAAAAACATAGGACATCTGCTATTGGGGCGCAGTTGTGGGCTGGAGGTTAAGGAAGGTCACTGACTCAATCCCTGAGGTGGCAGTACATGATTGAGGTGCCCGTATACAAGGCCCAACTAACTCCCAACTGTTGCCCAGGCACTGCGGTTAGGGCTGCCCACCACTCCGGGCAAGTGTGCTCACTGCCCCTAGCATGTGTCTTCACTATTGTCTTCACTAGTGTGTATGTGGTGTTTCACTGCACGGATGGATTAGATTGTGGAGGTGAAATTATCCCATTGTGGGACTAATAAGGGTCATATGTTTATAGTGCAATAACAAATCCATAAAGTCAAATTGGTCCAAAACAACAGCATCTTAGCCATTCTCCTGCAGTACAATCTCAGCTCAGCTTTTTAAGATCTGGCAGAGAAATCTTCCAGAAAATCTCTCCCTGGAGTGGAAAACCCCCACAAAACAAACACCGGCGCTCCTCACACTGTTAGCTAGAGTTAAAGCAGTTAATTATCCCCATCCCTCTCATTACCACTTCGGGGAAACTGAGAGACAGAGATAATGAAAAAGGGAGGAGGGGAAGAAGAGGTGAAGAACGTGAAGGAGGTGCCAGAAAAAAGTGCCGATCGTAGACACAGTGAGGTGAGAGGAAGTGAGTGAGAATTCCATCTGAACACATGAAAGTGTGAGGGGGAGAGAACTGGTTTTCCCCTGGTTCTGTGGAGGAGCTGACAGAGGGAGGCAGGATGAAAAATTTAGCTGGAGTGGAGCCTGGTGGAGCAGAACACAGCAGGAGTTGAAGGGTACTTGCACTGACTCTGAAAAACCGGTACCAATGCATCCCTAATTGTCATCAAATCTTCATCGTTATAATGTTCATTTTGCATTTGAGGTCTAAACATCAAGCCGTCCAAGTGGGGGCAGTCGTGGGCTGGAGGTTAGGGAACTGGCCCTGTAACCGGAAGGTCGCCGGTTTGATCCCAAGTCCTTGAGCAAGACACCTAACCCCCAATTGCTCCCCAGGTGCCGTGGATAGGGCTGCCCACCGCTCCAGGCAAGTGTGCCCCTAGTGTGTGTGTGTATTCACTAATGTGTATGTGGTGGGATCGCCCCCAAGTGGTCTTGAGGGGAATAGTGAACCCAGTGGTGAAACGGTGGAGAAGATCAAGGCTGGCTGAGGACTGAAAGGAGAAACAGTGCAGCCAAGGGAGTGCCGCTGCTGCTGCGGACACCCACAGGGGAGTGAGGAGTGAGGAGATCTGAGGAGATCTGCCCACTGGTGTGGAGGACGCAGCACTCAGTCTCACTCTGCTCCAGCAACATGCACTTAATAGTCTGATAACTACTGAAAATCAGATTTTCTCTGTAATCCAATCAACAGTTTACATGCACTTGAGTAATCAGAAAATGGGGAAACTCCAGGGCTACATGAGTCAGACAGTAATCAGATTTCTGCTTTGCAAGAAATTCACAGTAGAAGATGTGACGAAAAAGTAATGTGAACTCAAACTTCACACCACTTTGCCTGAAAATATGAATATTGAATAGATAATCTAGAAAATAAAGAATATTGAAATCCCTCCTTTCGTCAAGCATGTACTTGGTTTCAGCGTCACTCCAAAAGTGTTTTGCTGCGTCTCCCGGCAACTTGTTTATTTCTCATCTGTGCTCAGAAAGAAATCAGAGTGAGAGTTTACAGCACTGATAAATCTGATTACTGAACTAAAATCCAGCCTCTTTATCAGATTTCTAGACCTTACTCTGATCTAAGAAATCAGATAGTATGGTGTTTACACGACCATTTGAATAATCAGATAACTGCAGAAATCTGATTATGTTCAAATTATTGAGTGCATGTAAAAACGCTCGTTGTTTTTTAAAGAAAGCCACAGCACAACGACGAGTTGCATGTTTTGTTTACGTCACATCGTCTTCTCTGAGTTTACTGGTTGGTCGCAAAGCAGAAATCTGATTACTGTCTTACTCCTGTAGACCTGGAGTTTCCCCATTATCTGATTACTGTCTGACTCCTGTAGACCTGGAGTTTCCCCATTATCTGATTACTGTCTGACTCATGTAGACCTGGAGTTTCCCCATTATCTGATTACTGTCTAACTCATGTAGACCTGGAGTTTCCCCATTATCTGATTACTGTCTGACTCCTGTAGACCTGGAGTTTCCCCATTATCTGATTACTGTCTGACTCATGTAGACCTGGAGTTTCCCCATTATCTGATTACTGTCTGACTCATGTAGACCTGGAGTTTCCCCAGTATCTGATTACTGTCTGACTCATGTAGACCTGGAGTTTCCCCATTATCTGATTACTGTCTGACTCATGTAGACCTGGAGTTTCCCCATTATCTGATTACTGTCTGACTCATGTAGACCTGGAGTTTCCCCATTATCTGATTACTGTCTTACTCCTGTAGACCTGGAGTTTCCCCATTATCTGATTACTGTCTGACTCATGTAGACCTGAAGTTTCCCCATTATCTGATTACTGTCTGACTCATGTAGACCTGGAGTTTCTCCATTATCTGATTACTGTCTGACTCATGTAGACCTGGAGTTTCTCCATTATCTGATTACTGTCTGACTCATGTAGATCTGGAGTTTCCCATTATCTGATTACTGTCTGACTCCTGTAGACCTGGAGTTTCCCCATTATCTGATTACTGTCTGACTCATGTAGACCTGGAGTTTCTCCATTATCTGATTACTGTCTGACTCATGTAGACCTGGAGTTTCCCCATTATCTGATTACTGTCTGACTCCTGTAGACCTGGAGTTTCCCCATTATCTGATTACTGTCTGACTCATGTAGACCTGGAGTTTCCCCATTATCTGATTACTGTCTGACTCATTTATTTACAGTGAGATAGAGATAGAGAGAGAGAGAGAGAGAGAGAGAGAGAGAGAGAGAGAGAGAAAGAGAGAGAGAGAGAGAGAGAGAGAGAGAGAGAGAGCTCACAACCTCTGTAGCTTTTCTTAGCAAGCTATACAGTTACAGTTTCTCTAGGCCTCTGTTATTTCTGTTATAGATTATCTGCCACTGACCTGTGATAAGGGACCACATACTGAGATGAATTTTTCAGCCAGAAACGCTGCAATCCCAGCAGATATCAGGGCAGCATGAATTCACTCTGAGTACATCAGGCTTCAGACTGAAACCATCCATTTGTGCTAGAGCAGGGCAAGAATTGACACATTTTTTATAATATTTGGTTTGTTGATTAGATGTTTTGTAGCTGATGTGCCAGAAATAAGTGGCATATTCATTTATTCATCACCTTTTGTTAATTTTCTAAGTGATAATAAGCTAACACATCCTCCACAAGAACATACTTCTGCACATTTTAGCTCGCAATTACTGTTTATTTGCTGAATACATTGGGAAAAAAACATAATTCATAATTTATATATATTTTTTCCCCAATATGTTAAACTCAGCAAACAAATACCTCGTGCTCTGACATTGGCAGTAAGTTCAAAAGTGTTCTCTCTAAAGGATGTGTTAATTAGCTAATCAACAAAGTGCTATTTGGCTGGGGGTATTTTGGGAATTTTGAATTGGTTTACACTGAAAACAGAATGTTGATTGGCGTAGACTGTGGCCTGGGTTTGATTCCCCGGCTGGGCTACCAGGGTCCCACAGTCCAAAGACATGCAGTCAAGCAAATTGAAGATCGCTAAATTGGCCCCAAGGTGTGAATGTCAGGGGCAGTCATGGGCTGGAGGTTAGGGAGCCAGCCTTGTGACCAAGTCACACCGACAGTATATGACTGAAGTACACTTGAGCAGGGCATCTAACCCCCAACTGCTCCCCGGGTGCTGTGGATACGGCTGCCCACTGCTCCGGGCAAGTGCGCTCACTGCCCCCTAGTGTGTGTGTACTAGTGTGCATGTATGTGGTGGGTTAACCCATGAGGATAAGCGGCTTAGTACATATGTGCTGACTGGCCAACAGGCATTTCTGAGGCTAAGATAACCAGAATAGTTGCTTTAAAAGCCCTGTTGCACAAACTATGGTTGGCTGTTGCTTGCATTCGTCAAGGTCAGTCATTTTTTAAAACTGTCCAGCAATTACTGGAGATCTTACTGGAGATCCCTCCTTCCTTTTTTACTGCATCAAAGTTGGATATTCAATTTTCTCCTTTCTCTAAATAGTAATCCAACATACTTCAGACCATGTTTACAGATGTCTGTTAGAGACACTGAACATGGTTCGGGATACATATGCAATGACTTAGATGTGCAGTTTGACGCTATTTGGTAGCTACACACTTCCAATACCTGTTAGGCTTGTAGCTCCAGTGTGAAAACAAGCAAACCACAGACACCGTCACGTCTTGGCTCACTATATTTGAGGTAAGAGTGAAAAATTTGGAAAACGTGTGGATTCGATCCATCACTGAACTACTCCTCTAAAGGTCATCACATCCAGGGATGCCGGATGCAGGCCAGGGAGCTGCTGATCGCAACCGAAGAAGCTCACGCTCAAAGAGCATCATACATATTCATGAGCAGCTGTTAGACAAGCAGCATTACTGGCAGATCGTTGATTGCTACTGCAGATTAAAGTGGCTCACTCACGATCCACTCACTGCCTTGTACCTCCACTCGTTGGCCAATTTATTGGAAACATGTACCTTGTACTTCCGCTCCCTGGCCAATTTAATGGAAACACCTACCTTGTACTTCTGCTGACTGGCCACTTTATTACAAACACCTTCCTTGTGCTTCCACTCACTGGCCACTTTATTAGAAACATATATCTTGTACTTCTACTGACTGGCCACTTTATTAGAAACACCTGCCTTGTACTTCCACTCACTGGCCACTTTATTAGAAACATATACCTTGTACTTCTACTGACTGGCCACTTTATTACAAACACCTACCTTATACTTCTACTCACCACATTATTAGAAACACCTACCTTGAACTTCTAGTGACTGGCCACTTTATGGGAAATACCCTACTCCGTACTTCCATGCAATGGCCACTTTACTGGGAGCATTCACTTTGGACTTCCACTCAATTCTGTGCTCTCACTCACTGGCCACTTCATTGGAAACACCTCACTTACTGGCCCCTTTCAACCCTTTCATCCCCGTTTTTTGGCGTGAGCACACAAGTCAACATTGTGTTTAAATGCTAATTTTATCAAAGCACTTTCAGATGCCAGTGAAGCTGCAGGTGTGCTGGCCTTTTTATGACATTGCTCACTAGCAGCTCAACGTAGAGTCGCAACAGAGAGCCAACAGAGTTCTAGAGAAAAAACAGTTCATTCGGTAATATTAATTAAAGATATCGAACCCGTTTCCATTCAGAGTAGCCAATAAGTGGCCTTAACAACGATGTTAAGAGGCAGCCCTGATTGTTATGCCAACTGTTGCATTTGCTTCAAGTGCCATGCGTGCATCAGTAACTAAATCTCTGATTAGCAGCGTCACAGTGGTCTTCATCAGACGGCGCACTCCCTCAATCACTCCATATTAACACAGCCCTCCTCACAGAGCCCTCACAAACCTGTCTCCATGACAACCGTGCCACAGAGCATGTGGACAGGGAGAGGGACGATATGTGAGCAGAGTGTTAAACCTTCAGCTCACGTACGCACCAAAACACACACACACGCGCTAAGGTTAACACACCCTCCACGACCGCTTAATTGACACAGGGCTGCTGCACCATCGAAACGGCATCGCGTGCAACTTCACTATTCAGCCTATCACGGTTTGTTATTCCATTCAACACAACTGTGATCACTATTGTGCGTGAAACTGCACGCAGCTATTGTTCTGAGCTCGCTCAGTGCTCCCTTTGTCCAGCTGTCGTCCAGCTACACGGCGCTGAAGTTGGCTTCTTATTCAAATTTTCCGGTCCACCTTAAATGGGAGTTAAGTACTGCATCATTTAAGGTGGCCTGGAAAATTTGAATTATTCAAATAAGAAGGCGGTGATTAAGAATCCAACTTGAGCTTCGCCGTGTGGGTGGGTGGGAGTCACGCCGCCATGCATCCTCCACACTGTTGACGTACCTCTGGATGGTTGTCTCTGTTTGGTCTGCATGGTCAGGGTGCCCACAACTGCGCCCATGTTGACAGCGTCCACCACAAACTGTCCACTGTGCCTGTCCACCTCTTGCTCTCTGTCTCTCTCTCTCCCTGTCTCTCTCTCTCTCTCTATCAGTCTGGTCTATGTTCTCTCTGAGTAATTCCCACGTTTATGAGCTCACCTCTCTCCCTCTCTCTCTCTCTCTCTCTCTCTCTCTCTTTCTCTCTTTCTCTCTGCTGAGTTGTGAATGAATGAAAACAGCGCAAAATTTTTCCTCCCATGAAAACGCTCCTCCCACAAGTCTCTCTCTCTCCCTCTCTCTCTCTATCTCCCACTCCTTCTCCCCCTTTACCTCACTATCTTTATTTCTCTCTGCCGTCTGCTCATCTTCCCCTCTTCTCTTTCTTTCCTCCCCTCGCTATCTATATCTTGCTTTTAATTCTTTCTCCCTCACCCTCAATTTTATCTCCTCCTCTTCATTGCTCTCCTTCTATGCCCCTCTCTCTTTATCTCTCTCTCCCTCTGCCATTTCTTTCGCTCTAGTCCCCACCTCCTCTTCTTAATCTCCTCTTGCTTTCTCTCTCAATGTTCCTCTCTCCTTTATCTTCTTCTCTCCATTTGTTTACTCCTTGCAGCCTCTCTTCCTCTCTCCCTCTATCACTGTCTTTCTTTCTCCCTTGCGCTCTCCCCTCTTTCTCTATCCCTCTCTCTGCACCCCTATCTTTCCCTGCCTCTCTCTCCTTCTCTTTCTCTGTTGTTCACTCTGTCTCCCTTTCTCTCTGTCATTCGCTCTCTTTCTGATATCTCTTACACTGACTCTCTCTTTCCATTTCTCTTTTTCTCTCTCTCTCTCTCTCTGTTCCTTCTCTTTCTCACTCACTTTTTTCTGTCTCTCTGTGCCTATCTCTCTCAATGTCTCTCTGCCTATTGCTCTCTCTCTCTCTTTTCTCTGTTTCTTCCTACCAGCCTCTCTAGCACTCTCTCTCTCACTGTATCTCTCTCTCATCGTATCTTTCTCTACCTATCTTTCTCTCTCTCTCTCTCTCTTTATCTCTCTCACCCTATCACTCTGTCACCCTCTCTCTCTTTCTCTCTCTCTCTTTCTCTCTCTTTATCTCTCTCTCTCTCTCTCTCTCTCACTGTATCTCTCTCTCATCGTATCTTTCTCTACCTATCTTTCTCTCTCTCTCTCTCTCTCTCTCTCTCTCTCTCTCTCTATCTCTCTCACCCTATCGCTCTCTCACCCTCTCTCTCTTTATCTCTCTCTCTCATCCTATCTCTCTCTCTTTATCTCTCTCTCTCATCCTATCTCTCTCTTTTTATCTCTCTCTCTATCTCTCTCTCCCACCGTATCTCTCATCTCTGACCATCTCCCTCTCTCTCACCCTCTCTCTCTCCATCGCCCCCTCTCCATTTATCTCTCTCTCTCACTTTATCTCTCTCTCCATCGCCCCCTCTCTTTCACCCTATCTCTCTACATTGCCCCCTGTCTCTTTATCTCTCTCTCTGTCTTTATCTCTCTCTCCATCGCCCCCTCTCTCTATTTATCTCTGTCTCTCATTTTCTCTCTCTCTATTTATCTCTCTCTCTCCCACCCTATCTCTCTCTCTTACTGTTTTTCTCATCTCTGACCATCTCTCTCTCACCCTATCTCTCTCTCCATCGCCCCCCCCCCCCTCTCTCTCTAAGTGTTGCTGTGCTGGTGGTCTCAGAGCAGTGAAGCAGTGCAGTGTGTGAGGATGAATCGCTCCGACACACACCACAGAATTTCATCTCATCTCTTCTCTCTCTCTCTCTCTCTCTCTCTCTCTCTTTCTCTTTCTGTCTCTCTCTCTCTCTCTCTCTCTCTCTTTCTCTTTCTTTCTCTCTCTCTCTCCCTCTCTCTCTCTCTCTCTCTCTCTTTCTCTCTCTATCTTTCTCTCTCTCTCTTTCTCTTTCTTTCTCTCTCTCTCTCTCTCTCTCTCTCTCTCTCTCTCTCTCTCTCTCTCTCTCTCTCTCTCTCTCTCTCTGAGGAATGAGTCATGTTGAATGCTGTGCATATATCAGGGCAGCCCAACATGGACACCACATTACTGCTGAACTGCTGCACGCTGCAAAACACACCTCAGCAGTGTACAGTACTGTGCAGGAGTCAGGACCACCCTTCGTCACTCAAAGCAGCCATTTAGTACAAGGTACAATTTTCATTAGTTATTTCTGAGGAAATTAGACATAAGACAATCTACTTGATTGAAGAAGGAGAAACTCAAAGTAAAATAAATGAAAACCTGAAAAAGCATTTCTAAAAGTGCTCAAAAAATGATTCAAAGCTCCAGTGAAAAAGTGTCTCCTAACAACCACTTGGAAGACCTGCTAGACACCAAAGCTGTCCCCATCAGATAAACAGCACTGAAAGCTTTGATCTCTGAGAGAGAGGAGAAGATCAAGCTGCTTCAGATCTGAAAACATCCACAGGTGTTTCTGCCCATCCTTCCACTGTGAGAAGACCACTCAGCGCTGTGGGTCTGAAAGGACGTGTAGCTGAGAAAAGGAGACGGACACATCAAACAAAGAAGCTGAACGATGGACTGACCGCCCCAGAGTCCAGACCTCAGCACCACTGAATGGGTTTGATTGCTTCAGAGAATCATCAACCAGCTTCTAAGACTGAACTTTGGAGGCGTGGCTTCAGATTCTTTGAGAAAATTAAATTGAGTCTCCTGAAAAGAATGGAAAAGTAAATAAACACATCAAATAATGAAAAAAATGACTATGTTTAGTTGATTAAGCTTCTATGTAACGAAAGCCTTAGTGGTCATATTGAATGGAAGAAATGACATAGAACTTTTATTACACGCTTCTATAACCCAAGAGTAGCTCAGCCAGTTTGCACTGATGTCCTTGTAGTTACTGAATGGTAAGGGGTTAAAATCATTCTAGTCCTTGTAGTGAGGTGTGGATTATTTTCGCAGCAGGAAAAATTTGCAAAGGTTGCAAATGAAAGATTTTAGGAGTCTATGTCTTGAGTTGAGCCAAGAGTCATTTAAGCATGAGTTCAAGCCGAGTTGTGACTTGACTACCCATCTCTGCTTAGTGCAGGAGTCACAACCCAAACGCTAAGAAGAGCGGTTTTGTCCTTTCAACAAAAATCAGACCACCTTGGGATTTGTCCCTATGTCAATTTTACCATCTTGACTGCAAATTGTTACACTACGTGCTGATGTACCAAACAAAATTGCTCTGCTTTAGGCTTTAGCCACTTTTCTCGCATCTCCGGCAGGAAACTTTTCAATGGAGTGATTGTAAACGCAAACAAGTCCATTAGTCTCCGAATGATCAATGTTCATCTTAAATCTCTCTCTTTGCCGTTTCATTAGCTACTAGCTAGGCCAGATTGTAGTCTGTGTTGCTATGGTGACCAGCATTCTGTACATCAATCTTCAGGGTGAATTAGGAGTTCTACATTAACTCCAGAGTTTAAGACCAATTAGGGTTAAAAATGTGTTGAACGATCAGCAGAGCTTTATTTTACTGTAAAGAAGTTTATTTTATTTTTACGTAAAAATCTAAGTCTGCTGTGGAGCCACAACAAGGGAAGTAAAAGAGCTGCATGTGGCTGATCCCTGGGGTCTTCAGTGCATGCATGGAAAGTTCTTTGCAATACTTAACCTGCAATGTATATCGCTAAATTAAGAAATGCATGATCTCTACAGGACGCACAAAAACTAGGTCATGCATTTATGACCTCAAGGCTGGATCACTGTAATGCCCTGCTGTCTGGATGTCCCAGCAAAAGCCTTAACAAGCTTCAGCTGGTCCAGAACGCTGCAGCCAGAGTCTCACAGGAACCAAAAAGTTTGACCATATCAGTTTTATCAACCCTGCACTGGTTACCAGTTAAATTTCACATTGATTATAAAATCCTATTACTGACCATTAAAGCTCTAAACGGGCTCGCCCCTCAGTACCTGAGTGACCTCTCCCACTATGAACCATCACGCCTACTTAGATCACAAGGTGCTGCTCACTACTGCTACCTAGAATTAATAAAGATACAACAGGGGGAGAGCGTTTCTCATACAAAGCCCCCCAGCTCTGGAATAACCTTCCTGTTAATGTTCAGGATTCAGACACAGCCTCAGTCTTTAAGTCTGACGCTGCTGCCTCTTCTGCCTTTATCAGGTGCCACTGCTCACCAGCCTTCTGGACCAGCTTGACCACCACTGAGCTTCTTGCTGTACAGTACTGTGCAGTCCACACCCTCAGATGCTCCTGGTGCCGCTGCTAATCATAAACCAATCAAATTAACCAGTGCCCACCTGTTTTTCCCACTTTGTACTATAATACTTTAACATTTTATAATAAGGCTGTTTGCTATCCGGTGTCGACCAGAGGAGGACGGGTTCTCCTTCTGAGTCTCGGTTCCTCTGAAGGTTTCTTCCTCCTGCTCTTAGGGAGTTTTTCCTTGCCTTGCCTCTGTCGCCGCTGGCGACGCTCATGGTGGCTCGAACCGGGATTTTCTTTCTGTAATGCTGATTTTTCTGTAAAGCTGCTTTGTGCCAACACCTGTTGTAAAAAGCGCTACATAAATAAATGTTGCTTGCTTGCAATGCAAATACATCTCCCAAGAATGCAATTGTTCCTGTGTTGAGTGCATATGTTCTTTGTATTCTGCTTGCATGCACACATTTATCTTGACCTCCTTTAGTTCAACTCGGATTCACCCTCATTAGTGCAGCCGCTGGGGTCCCATGCAGAAGCTTCTCCCATTATAAAGAGAAAGAGAGATACAGAGAGAGGAATAAATGGGAGCTGAGGGTGGGACGCATAAGAAACCGTGGGTCGTACATGAAGTTCTTGTGGTGCTATTCAAAGCAGGGGCTACATAACCTCATAAATAATAAAAGATAAAGACTCACACATCACAGGCCTGTCGAGTGTGAAGATGGTAATGAGCAGTTATGTAACTATCCTGCCTCACATTCAGCAAACCCAGCACAACTGACCCTTAAACCAAGCCAAGACATCGCCAGGAAATCCCACACTGCCAACTTCAACACAAAGCCCACTTCCCTTTGGTTTATCTCACATTCAGTTGGGCAATAGTGCCCCCTACCAGCTGCAAACTATGCAAGGAGATGCCAGTGTCCACTTTATGGCACTTTAAAGGAGTTGATTCTTCTCAACCCTGTCCATATACAATACTGCCAATAGGAATAGTTTTACTTTATTATAAATCCTGTTTTGCTGATATACAGTGAAAGAGTGTAGCCCATCGGATGATGCACAAGTGTCCTCTAGACCTTCATTACTGGTCAGCAGAGGCTGACAGGCTCTGGATATACAGATATAATAGATCTAAGGTAGGTGGTCCTCATAAAGCGCTCAGTAATTAGAAAGCATGTGTTTCTAATAAAGAGAACTGCAGAAATGGGGGCTTGAGTTAGCAACTGGGATTGTGTTTGCACTTGAGTGAAATGTGGACTGGCTAGCAATTTGCAATTTGGTCAAGACTAACTTGCTACTGTACTCAGACTCTAGAACAAAGCTTAATAGAATTTAAACCTAAAAAAACACACATGAATGATTCAATTAAGAACTTGAACTTTTTATTTCTTACCTTAGATGTGAAAATTTCTCAGTCAGTTTTGCAGTTGTCATGTGCAATTCCGTTCTCTTATGCTGTCATAAATAAAGGTACTTTATATGTACATTTTACAGTGTAAATGTACCGTCAAAGTACAACAGTGGTCTGAAGGTCCAAATGTGTACCTGAAATGTTTCCCATGTGAAAGGTGTCTATTTGTACCTTTTCATAACCTAATGTTTTAAACAAAACAGTGAGTGTGTTGACATGCACTCAATAATCCGATCATAATCCGATTTCTGCAAGTAACTGATTATTCAAACGGTTATGTGAACAGAATACTCCGATTTCTTATATCAGAGTAAGGTCGAGAAATCTGATTAGGAAATCTGATAAAAAGATCAATAATCAGATTTCAGTGCATGTAAACGCTTAGTCTGATTTCTTTCGGATTTCTCAGTTTGCACATGTGTGAAAACAGATGGTGGTACCGGAAATAAGTTAGACCTGTTGTCGCAAGATGCAGCTAAAAGCAGAAATCCGAATACTGGCAGTTATGCAAAAACATATTTTCAGCAGATTTTGGTACAACTATGTTTTTCCTTCCTAAAGGTACTTAGGATGTATCATTGAGGGTACGACCCCGGTGACGAAAGGGGTACGACCCCAGTGACAGTTTAGTACTGTTTTTTCTGGGAGTGTGCAACTCACAGTGGTGTAAACTTTACCTTCAAGCTGATGGACATAACCAAATTGTTATATACGATAAATGTGGTGTTAAAAGAGACTTCCAAAATAAATTTGAAATTTTATTCCTGAACTGTTGGCTGCCTTTGACACTGTGAAGCACCAGATGCTTGTGTCATCACATTCAATCTTTAGCAGCAATGCTCTCTCTCACCAGTTAGCCTGGAAAGGTTCTCTCTCGCTTCCCATATCCTCACTATTGGTGTCCCCCAGGGATCAGTTCTTGGCCCACTTTTGTTCTCCCTGTTTTTTTTTTTTGTTCTCCCTGAAGCTACTAGGATTTGCTTCTCCTGCCATGGCTGTGTTGATGACACCTTGATATACTTCTGTTTTCCTTATCATGTCTTGCTTTCCATCTCTTACTGGACAGAAACCCATCATCTGATACTGAATCTCGATCAGACAGACCTAGTCAGACCTCTTTCACAACAGCTAAAAAGCATTTCTCTTCCGCAGTGTACTTGCCTGGTCCATAACTTTCTGAAGTTATATCACAGGGCTATTCAACTGAGATCAATACACTTGCTTCCAGTGGCAACAAGAACAACAAGAATACCTCTTCACCTTGGTTTGGAACCACTAGATCCTTAACCTCTGGGCACTTAGCAAGTCCTTCCTTGAGATATAACCACTTAAGGTAAAGTCTTGCTGCTTCAAGGTTCTTTCTCAGAGTCTTGCATAAAGCATACACATTGAGATTATTTAGTTATTAATAAGAGGTAGGCAAGTGTAGCATTGGGAGTTTTGCCCATGGACTCTTATTGGTGTGCCTGCCCTGGCAGATAAATGAACCCCAGTCAGCTGCATAGAGCTACGCTACACCCACACCAACCACAGCATCTCTGAAGGATCGTCACGTAAAGGCACAGATAGGCCTGGTTGGTTAGGGCTTCTCCACTCCGATTCTTCAATCATGCATCACAGCACCTGTTTGGACTAATTAGGTTCTGTTCTTCATTAAGGAAGAGAACTCATTAGTGAAACCAGGTGTTGCTATGCAAGACTGGAACTAATACCTCTACACCCGGGGTCAGTTTTAATGTTTTCTCTGCTTAATTTAATGTACGCCACAAAATTCGATGCTGGCTGATTGAGTCAGGAGAAGCCCCCCGAGCGTTCATCGCCTCAGCCCTGCAAGACGGCCGTCTGCCACCTCTGCTACCTCTCCGTGGGCCCTTTTGAGCACTGTTGCATAAGAGAGATGGAGAAAGAGAGACATGCGCTTATGTACAGGCTGCGTCTCCTCCAGTCAGGAAGGAACTCCTGGGGATTTTAGCCAAGACTTCAAACGCACTTTCTGTCTTGATGCCCGGAACTCCAAATCCTCTTGGCTCTATACCCGCGTTTCAGGTCTCTCCCTCTTTCTTTTTCTCTATCTTTCGCGCTCTGTGGGAGTGAGAGTGTGCACAAACATGTGAGCGCAGGCCGGTACGCCTGTTTGCCTACTTTTGTATTAGTCAGCAGTGGGAGTAGCACCTCCGAGCGCAAAGCATACCCACATAGCAAAGCCTACATCCGGCCTATCAGCCACGGCAACTTTGAATACGACACGGCTACTTTGCATACAGGCACTCTTAATTAAACATCAAGGCACAAGCAGTGTTGCCAAACAGATGCTTTTCCCCAGATTCGATGCCTCCTCTTTCTCTATCTCTATCTCGCTCTCTCTTCTTCCCTCTCTTCTTTATCTTTTCATCTTATCGCTTACATGCAGCTTCATCCCTCCTTCTCCTCCTCCACCCCCTCCTCCTAGTTCCAGGATCGCCTACGTTCTATCCCGTCTCTCTTCATTAAAGAACAGCTTGGGGCTGGTTGCGTTCATACTTTCGGAGGAAGCTGCCACGAGGCTCTTTTGTAACCCACAATGCATTGCACGGAGAAAAGGATCAGGCATGGATTGCCACATGCCAGAAAATTCAGCGACGCTGTAAAGAATTTCTGTCGTTTTGACAATAACGTGCTGTATTGAAGCCAGCATGATACTTTAAGTGTGGTTTATAGTCTTATACAGAATTCTGTGCTGAATTCTGGGAAAGTATTTACAGTACAGGCAGATTACATTGTATCAAATACCTTATGGTATGGCTACTCTAACAGTGCCGTAATCATGCTGTATCATCAGCTTTGCTGTAAAACTAGGCACCAACGTTTTGAAGCACCAAAGGATCATCATCTTCACGGCAATCTAGTGAAGTCTCAAAAATCTCACTGCTGTCAGAAGAAAACCCTGTATCTCCATTTTGGTCATTTTTCAGTTTTTGACCTAATTTCAAAGGACCTGTTTCCCTTTACATTGTGGGTAACTTCCATGGTAAACAGACCCAAAGAAATGGCCCAAAATGACATGGAAAGACGTCTGGTTCCATTGACTTTCATTAAAACTGCAGTAGGTTTCTTCTTTCTCCTGTAAAGTGACCAATTCAGAGATAAGAGGTTTTGATCCGACAGCAGCGATATATATAAAAGAGCGACTGAGGTGCATGAATCTATGAACCAGGGTAAATGCTGCAAGCGTATCCTTAAACGGTGGTAAAGCTAGTTAACATTAGCCTAGTTAGCTGGCTTACGCAACCTGTGCTGCCATAAAATAAAGCATGAATATTCATTTGGGAGTTCATTAACTGTTTGTTTTTTTGTCACATGTCATTGTATAGCACAATAGCTGTGTGTGATAGACGGCGGCATGACGTTGGCATGGGGATGGCATTACTGTCCAAAATGAATGATTGTTAGAAGAGGGTTTTATAATTAATATACTATATTAATTGGCATGAAGCCACTATAATTAAGGTGGGAAAAGGCATAATGATGCTCTGTGGTCTTCATTTTTGCTGTGTAGTAATAGGTTAAACTGGAATTCAACAATGAGATGTTTGGCAACGGCGACTCCCAAAAAAGTCCAGATCTGGTTTATTTCACGGCTGCGGTTGATGGCAAAAGTTGTGAAATTTGAGCTTTTAATGGCAACTTCCACTTACGGCTGGGGTGTATGGAATGTCGCCACTAGCATTAGCATCATGGCTATACTGTAATCAATGAAAGATCTGCTTTGCTGTCGTCCATCTACCACCAACACAGCATAACATTATTGTTGAGTGTCTCTAAAACGAAGCTGGTTTAACTTGTTAATTCCCCAACATGTGTGTACATTCATATAATATTTAAAAAATGTGGATATTTATGCTTCCAATATACAGAATACAGTACAATATGCCATTACTGTAGATACACGACAGTGAACTCTTCAAAAAATGGTTTCTCAAGTGGCGTTTAGTAAAGACAGTGCTTCTATATTGACCAATGAACGCTTAAAGAACCATTTGCATGCTCAAAGTGTTCTTTGCATGCTGAGAAAGCGACGTACATGGTTCTAAGCTTGGCGTTGTAACAGTAGCAGAACCCTTTTCAAAAGGTTCTATGTACACAACACATTCTCCAATTATCTCAAGAACCATTTTCACCATGCGAAGAATTCTTGAAACATGCAAATGTTTCTTTGAGTGTTCACGGTTCTATACAGAACCATTGTCTTTACTAAAGAACCCTTGAAGAACCATCTTTTTAAGAGTGTGGGAGTACTGTAAATATTAGTTACATTAACAAGCTGGCGGCTCTGCTGCTGACAGAGACCTCTAATATAGCTACTAACACAACTGTACACCTGTGACTCCCATAGACATCCTATTCACCAGTGAGCTTCCAGAAACACTGCACATCTTCCTAAAGCAGCTCAACCATCATAAACAGATCCTTCACAACCAGCATCATATGGTGATGATAATAACTGTAAAATCTTACAAATGTAAAACATGAGCGTTTAGGTCAGCATTAGAAGCCAATGGGTGGACCTGGGAGCATCAACGTGTCTGAGACTTTATATAAGCTACTTTTTTATTCATTTGGAAAGTCCATTGATTTTTTTTTTGCATAGAGATAAAATGCCAGTTCAGACTAAAAGCACTAATGAAGCTATGAGAAAATATAATAGTTCTTCCATAATGTTCTCCATACCTCTCCTGTAGTTCACCTGTTTGGGCTGTATGGAAAACGTCCCCAGCACTACGCCCATCTTGACCACTGGTCAAACTTGATTCTGCTTCTTTTTGTCCTCTGCGATGGTAACTTTCAGTCTTTTCAGGTTGTTCTCTCACTGTAGCTTCGTCCTTGTTGCATCTGACTCCTACTTTCCGCTCTCTCTCTCTCTCTCTCTCTCTCTCCCGCTCTCTCTCTCTTTCACCTGTTTCTTGCTCTCTTTGAAGAAACCTTTTTGCTTCCCTGCACTCTGATCACAACTCTCTTTCTCTGAGTGCTGCTTTGTTCCTCGCTCTCTCGCGATGCCCTTACACTCTCCCTTTTATCTGTAACCTCTCTTTACCGAAGATTCTCTCCTGCAGCCTGTCTTTCTGTCTATCATATGGATTCTGGAGGTGGTTCCTGTCTCTCTGAGCTTTATGAAAGAGGAGAGAGAGAGAGAGAGAGAAGGAGAGCGAGAGAGAGAGAGAGGGTGGAAGGAGTAAAGTGATTGGCAGAAGGAAAAGGATGGAGGTTGTATAGCCAATGGATTAAGAAACACTAATGAAGGAACGCAGGCTTGACATATTCTGTCATTTAGGTCTATTTGTCTTGTTGGCCACTTAAACAGCTACACTGTACAGCTACTCACTGGCCACTTTATTGGAAACACATATCTTGTGCTTCTACTCACCGGCCACTTTATTGGAAACAGCTACCTTATGCTTCTACTCACTGGCCACTTTATTGGAAACACATATCTTGTGCTTCTACTCACCGGCCAGTTTATTGGAAACAGCTACCTTATGCTTCTACTCACTGGCCACTTTATTGGAAACACATATCTTGTGCTTCTACTCACTGGCCACTTTATTGGAAACACATATCTTGTGCTTCTACTCACCGGCCAGTTTATTGGAAACAGCTACCTTATGCTTCTACTCACTGGCCACTTTATTGGAAACACATATCTTGTGCTTCTACTCACTGGCCACTTTATTGGAAACACATATCTTGTGCTTCTACTCACTGGCCACTTTATTGGAAACAGCTACCTTATGCTTCTACTCACTGGCCACTTTATTGGAAACACATATCTTGTGCTTCTACTCACTGGCCACTTTATTGGAAACAGCTACCTTATGCTTCTACTCACTGGCCACTTAATTGGAAATACATATCTTGTGCTTCTACTCACTGGCCACTTTATCAGAAACAGTTTGGACGAGATTATTTTCAGAACATATTATGACCAGCTAGAAAAGTATCCATTTCAATTTCAACTTATTAAAATATACTCCTGCTTTATATTTATTTATATTTTAACATTTGTTGCTCTTTTGTTACACTGTTTTAAATGAAACATTGATTTTTGAGTATTAGAGCTCAGACCTTCAGACTCAAGCGTAGCTCTTCTTGTGTGGCCTACATTGAGTCCAGTTATCACTGAACTGCTCTCTCAGCAGTATCAATATTAATAAAATTAAACTGGGATTTGAGATCAGTCTCCAGTGGCTCACAGGCATATCTCGATCCAATTTCAACTCAGCGTGGAGTTCTTCATTGGCATGACAACTCGTAGTACAGTTGTAAAGCTCAGACTTGCTCCTGGTTATAAAGTTTGAGAGTTTTGAATTGTAAATGAAAGCGGTGCAGATTAAAGTGCATGTGAATGTGAATTATCTATTCAGGCCACTCAGCCACACGCTGAGCTGGAACTGTCTCCGCTGACAGTGAAACACCCATTCAGCTCAGTTTCTAGGAGGAAACTCCATCCAGCATGTCAGAGCCGATTCAGCAGAGAGAGCTTTCGAGGGCCAAGAATCAGCTGGAAGGGGATGAGCATGATGTGGCTGGACCCAGACAGAGAGAACAGAACGGGTAGAGAGCTGATTAGAAGTGAGGATGATAGAGTAGGATCTTTGTCCTGTTTCCCAGCTCAACTCAACTCAGTTTGACTCAACTGAACTCCACATAGTTCAGTTTAACTCAACTAAACTCAAATCATCTCAGCCCAAATCAGCTCAGTTCAGTTTAAAGGAATTTAATTCAACTGAGCTTAGTTTGGCTCAGCTCCACTTTGTTCAAATGAAATAAACTCAGTTCCGCTCAGACGTTTTAAGCTCAAGTGAACTGAGTGGTTGGTTAGTGTAGTGGGTAACACCTCTGCTTTCTACGCTGTAGACTGGGGTTCAATCCCCCACCTGGGTAAACACCCTACACTATACCAATAAGAGTCCTTGGGCAAGACTCCTAACACCACCTTCGCCTATCTGTGTAAAAATGACCAAACTGTAAGTCGCTCTGGATAAGAGCGTCAGCCAAAATGCCATAAATGTAAATGTAAGCTCAGCTCAACTCAGTTCAGTTCAAAGGAATTTAACTCACGTTGTCTCCTCTCAACTCAGTTTGACTCAACTGAACTCCACATAGTTCAAATGAATTCGACTCGATTTAGTTCAAATCAACTGGTCGCAGCAACTCAACTCAGCTTTACTTGCCTCGACTTAGTCTGAACAAATTCAACTCAATTCAACTCAGTTTGACTCCGCTGTGCTTGCATTAGCGGATGCAGCGATGAACTGTGTTTATTGAGCAGTTTGTCAAACGGAGTGGCGTAAAGAACGCTGCCACTGGACTTTGGATTGGTTGTTCAGAGGTTGGCCTAGAACCCTTAGCTCCAGTGAAGAGAAATCTTCATGACTCAGCACCAAGACATTTTAGACAATTGTACACTTCCATTTCATTCTGGAGAACAGTTTGGGGAAGAACCTTTTCTGTTGCAGCAGAAGCGTCCTTCACCAAGTTTTGACTAAGTTCTCTTTGAATTCTCTTTCAGTCATCATATTCATCCGCTCGGGGAAGGGGGCCCGAAGCACAACCCACGCTACAAAACGATTTTTGCACGTTAAGTGCAGTTACATATTTCCACCAGAGAGGTCTCCAAATCCACAAACATTACATAGCTTTAATATCTATCTATCTATAAATATGCCAGTCAAATAAACAAAGGGTTTTTAGCCTACAAATAATATAGAGCCCAAATAAATTCTTTAAAGCAACTCCTTAATTAAAACAAGTGAATTAAAATGACATTCAAAATAAAAACGTACTAAATGAAAATACCCCGCGACCCTGACGGAGAAGCGGCTTGGAAAATGGATGGATGGATGGATGGATGGATAAATGAAAATACACAGTGTGATCTAGAGGAGATCGTACTGTTCCAGAACAGACTCTGCTGCGCTAAGTTGAGCTCAGCTATCTCAGCTTCTGTTCTCTGATTCTTTGTGTGCTTCCAAAAGGCCGTGCTCTAATGAACTCCGCTGCTGTGGGTTGAACTCGCTTTCATTCTGCTTCTGTCCACGCGGCTTGAGCTGCAGGCTGTTTTGCGCCCACAGCAGCTCTTTCATTTTGTTCTATAACTGTGGTACAACATGTTCTTTTCCCAGAAAAAAAAAAAACGTTAGGCAATGTTTCTAAAGCAACGTTTTACACAGCGGATCCAGCAACTCTAGCCCTGGATTAAATTTCTCCGCCACTTTATCAGAAACTCCTCTCTTGTAGCTCCACTTTGACAGTGTGCAGGTAGAGACTCATCTGTTGATGCACATTTTGTGTTAGCCATCACCCAGCCCTTCATCAGCGTCAGTTTCTGACCACGAGATGCTCTTGAGTGAGTGGACGTACAAGGTCGGCTTTTCCAATGAAGTGTCCAGTGAGTAGTTTAAGAACAAAGTAAAGGTTTCGGATAAAGTGGCCAGTGAGTAGATGTACAAGGTAAGGGTTTCCAATAAACTGGAGAGTGAATGGAAGTAAAATGGCCAATGGAATCACAAGGTAGGTGTTTCTAATAAAGTGGCCGGTAAATGAAAGAACAAGGTAGGCATTACTAATAAAGTGGCCTGTTAGTATAAGCACAAGACAGGTGTTTCCAATAAAGTGACCAGTTAGTGGAAGAACAAGACAGGTGTTTCCAATAAAGTGACCAGTTAGTGGAAGCACAAGACAGGTGTTTCTAATAAAGTGGCCAGTTAGTGGAAGCACAAGACAGGTGTTTCCAATAAAGTGACCAGTTAGTGGAAGAACAAGACAGGTGTTTCCAATAAAGTGACCAGTTAGTGGAAGCACAAGACAGGTGTTTCTAATAAAGTGGCCAGTTAGTGGAAGCACAAGACAGGTGTTTCCAATAAAGTGACCAGTTAGTGGAAGCACAAGACAGGTGTTTCTAATAAAGTGGCCAGTTAGTGGAAGCACAAGACAGGTGTTTCCAATAAAGTGACCAGTTAGTGGAAGAACAAGGTAAGCCTTTCTAATAAAGTGGCCAGTTAGTGTAAGTACAAGACAGGTGTTTCCAATAAAGTGGCCAGTTAGTGGAAGAACAAGGTGGGTGTTATTAATGTAATGGACGGTTAAAGCAGCTTTTGTGAAAGTCTTTATAGCTTTTAGGTTGAAGGAGGGATAAGCAGACCTAGCAGTCGTGTCATTCTGAATAGTCCATCATGAGAACACGGCACTTACTGTATGTTCTTCATTTGGGTTTGCGTGCATTTGCAGAAGATGTAGATGAACGGTAGAGGTGTGCTGCCCTCTGCTGGTTAAAGACAGATATGACAAGAAAGTGAAAACGTCTGTGTCTTTTAACTGGCTGGCATGAATCTGATCTCTGAAGAATGTAGGAACTTACAGAGCCCCGCTGGTGACATCCTGTATGAATAAAAATAATGCATGGCCACGACTTAGTAAGGCATGGGAATGAGATGATGAAGACAATTTCCATTGTCCATCTTATCAGCTCCACTGACCGTATAGCTGCACTTTGTAGTTCTACAGTTACAGACTGAAGTCCATCTGTTTCTCTGATACTCTGTTACCCTGTTCTTCAGTGGTCAGGACCCCCATGGACCCTCACAGAGCAGGTACTGTTTGGGTGGTGGGTCATTCTCAGCACTGCAGTAACACTGATGTTGCACTGGTCTGAGTGGATCAGACACAGTAGGGCTGCTGGTGTTTTTAAACACCTCTGTGTCACTGCTGGACTGAGAATAGTCCACCAACCAAAAATATCCAGCCGACAGCGTCTTGTCACCACTGATGAAGGACTAGAGGATGACCAACACAAACTTTACATCTACAAGTTGGACCAATGAGGTAGGAATGTTTAATAGAGTGGACAGTAAATGTGTCTGATCCACTCGCACCAGCGCAACACATACTGACATCACCACCACATCAGTATTACTGCAATGCTGAGAATGATCCACCACACAAATAATACTTGCTCTGTGAGGGTCCATGGGGGTCCTGAGCACTGAAGAACAGGGTGACAGAGTATCAGAGAAACAGATGGACTACAGTCTGTAACTGTAGAGCTACAGGGTGAAACTATACGGTCAGTGGAGCTGATAAAGTGGACAATGAGCGTAGAAACAAGGAGGTGGTCATAATGTTATGCCTGATATACATATATATATATAAAAAGCCTCAATAATAACTACTCCATTCTAGAAGAAAACCAGCAGGGAGCAGCATTTCCCACATTATCTTCCGCATTTCCTCCACGGCTGTAGATCGCGGTCCCACTGCTGTGCTCATAATGATGTTGGACGAGAGGGTCTGGCTCACAATCTCCGTTCTAGTTCATCTCAAAGGAGGTCAGGACTCTGTGAGGGCCAGTCAAGTTCTTCCACACCAAACTCATCCTGCCAGGCCTTTATGCAGCTGCTTTGTGCACTGGGGCTCAGTCATGCTGGAACAGCAAAGGTTCTTCCCCAAACTGTTCTCCCAAAAAAATGCAAGTGTACAATTGTTCAAAATGTCTTGGTGCTGAGTCACTAAGATTTCCCTTCACTGAAACTAAGGGTTCTAGGCCAACCCCTGAAAAACCAATCCAAAGTCCAGTGGCAGCGTTCTTTACACCACTCCGTTAAAGGCCGGCATGCTCTTGTGGTGGACACGTCACCACATGGACTCAGGATTACTTTGACAAACTGTTCAATAAACACAGTTCATCACTGCATCCGCTAACGCAAGTACTGTACCACACTCAGCGGAAACCATATATCAGCAACACCGCTGAGTTCTCTAGGCTAGAGCTCACCTGAAGTGGCCTGATGTACAGTCGAAATGTATAGCGTGGTCTGACGATTCCACTTTTCAGACTGTTCACAGATATGATGGACGCCTTGTTCTCTGGCCCAAAGAAGCTGCAGATTGTTACCAGTGTAAAGTTTAAATGCCAGGGTCTGTCATGGTATTGGGGGAGGGTGTGTTTGTCACTAACCTGCACACCTGCGAAGACACTGTTAATGCTGAAAGATAAATATACATTTTGGAGTGACACATGCTTCCTTCAAGATGATGTCTTTTTCAGTCCAAGCTAAATCGATTGATGTTTTCAGCCCCCAAATATTTATTAGGTGCTTTATTTTAAAGGGACAGCGATGCAATGGGGAAAAAAAGGGTACGGGCCCTGTCTTGTCCTGTCCTGTCCTAATGTCTTTGAACGAGATTCTGGCAACACATTTAGAATGAGCGTATATTTACAAGAAACAGAAACATTAATAAGATAAAACATCAAATATCATGATGTCATGCTTCTGTCTTTAACTGTATTTAATGTAATGCAAGTCGGAGTTTACAAATAACTGGTTTCTGCTTGTATTAGCACTATATATGTATAATATATATTGTTTTTTTCCGTTTTATGGTTGTTTTTCATTCATCATGAAATTTTTACACAATGTAAAGGGCAGCTGGTGTGTTGAAATGATGTAATCAACAAAAATGGAGATACCTGGTTTTCATTGGACAGCGACAATATATAGAAAGAGAGAGAGAGAGAGATGGAGAGAGAGAGAAAGAGAGAGAGACAGAAACAGAGAGAGAGAGAGAGAAGTGAGAGAGAGAGTTGGAGAGAGAGAGAGAGAGAGAGACAGAGAGAGAGAGAGAGAGAGAGAGACAGAGAGAGAGAGAGAGAGAGAGAGAGACAGAGAGATACAGGGAGAGAGAGAGAGAAGTGAGAGAGAGAGAGATGGAGAGAGAGAGCGATGTTAAAATGAGACTGAGAGTCAAAGAGAAAAGGGCAACAGTGGTGAAAAAGAAGGAGGGATGAAGAGCGAGGCAGAGGGGCGAGCAATGGCAGAAATGGGGGGAGAGATGCAGGAGATAAAAATAACCAGGAGGAAGGAGATTACGTAAAAAGGGAGGAGAAGTGATTTAAAAATTAAAAGTGGGGATGTGCACTGTCAGCTCCGATCTGTTACCATTAGAGAGAGAGAGAGAGAGAGAGAGAGAGAGAGAGAGAGAGAGAAGACATTAGGTTAGAATATAGTATGAAGTGAGTATACAGAGACACGCGGCAATGAGAGAGAGAACCACTTCCAGCCAGACGGCGTGTGATCATAGTGTGATCCAGCATCTCCACTGCAGCGCCTGCACTGCGCTTAACATCTGGCCTCAGCTGCTCTCCTGCGTACAGTCTCTTAACTGATGTGTTAAAGCTGCTAAAGTTTGCAGAGTTTCCATCTGTTTTCCCCAAAGACAGTTGATCAGTCACGGCATGTTTGGTGTTAGGAACGGGAACAGATGCCAGGCTAAATGTGGGCATAGAATTATTAAGGTGGGAACCATTGGTGTAGGAACAAGGTGGGATTGGAAACAGCTGCATTTGTGCCCCCCACCCCAAACAAAATGATGCTTCAAGGGGAAAAAATGATTTTGAAAGCACAACAACAAGGTTTGCCAGCAAATCAGACAACCTCCCCATTTCATGCTGTGTTTTGTGTTGGCAGGGTCGAGATAGCTACTGAAGAATCAGTAGTGAGCTGCTGTCCCAAAAGCTAGTAGTAGTAGTTAGTTAGTAGCTAGTGCAGAACCTTTTAGCTACTTCCAAAGCGCGATTGTAGGAACGTTTGTGAATCTCCACCTGACACACCAAACAAGCCCAACTGAAAGTGTGAACAAGACACTGCATTTAATCACGCGCCAGAGAGAAACAACTGAAAAGCTACAAAAAGATCACAGCAAAGTGACACCAACAATCAAACTTACACAAAGGTGTGCTATCCAACCAAAATTGGGCTGATAAAAGGCAAAGTCAATCATTCCAGATCGGGAAAAGGCTCCAGCACCTCCCTGCAACCCTGAGGGAGAAGCGGCTTGGAAAATGGATGGATGGATGGATGGATGGATGGATGGATGGATGGATGGATGGATGGATGGATGGATGGATGGATTACTGCTCCGATGCGGATCCACAGCAGAGTTCGATTTTGAGGTAAAACACCGTTTTTACAGTAAATAGCCTTAAACGCTGGAGCTGATGTATAACTCTAATCCACCCTTTAGTCCTGAGCACTTTTTAAGATGAACTTTGATCATTTGGGGACCAATGGACTTCTGAGAGACTGTCAAACACTAAAAAACTCACAAAGAAGACGAACGTTGAGAGACATTTTACAAGAAACTATTGAGCTGTTTTCTCAGAAAAGCCTCCTGACTGAGATGCGAGAAAAGCAGACAAAACGGCTCTTCTTTACATTTTGGTGGCGACCCCTGAGCTAAGCCTGCTAGTAAGGGGTGATCAACGTGTGACCGCTTGCTCTAACTGTCCGGGGGTCAGTCAGGATTGCACAGGTGCCACCAGCCCAGTCGATGGGCTACAGTCTATAGTTCATATCTTTTTGGATTGCCTGAGGCTACAGAAACATTTGTAGGCGCTACAACTATTAGCTACAAAAATCTGTAGTTAGCTACAAAATTTTTTTTTTGCCTAATACACACACACACACACACACACACAGTATGTAAAGTTTCAAGGTGTGTGGTTTGGGACGCAGCCTCACAGTCTAATGTCAACGTTAGTCTGGTCTCAGTCTTGTAATGTCAGAACCTCTCAGTGTTAATCGTAATGTAGATTGTTTTGTTGTCTCATTTCAGCAGAATGCCATATATATATATAATAAAACCATCATTGGCATCGCCATTAGCTTGGGCATTCTTGTTTGCATGCCTGTTCCACTTTAAGTGATGCAGCAGTTATATCCTGGTGCACGATTTAAGGTGGAACAGGAAAATTAGAACAACAACAACAAGCTGACTTCAGCTTCATCAGAGAACACAAGTACGCGCTTCTTCGAGTGTCTCTGTCCTGTTCAGTGCCAGCTTCTCCGCTCAGTAAACACAAACAGTACAATATGCTCAGTTTAAGCCTCTTGAGTCTCTTCGGGATTGTTTTCAAGCAGCTATTCAGCTCTGTGACTTCAGTGGCAGATTCATAGTAGCAAATGTGTCGCCTCAACGTCAAACTCACTCCTACGCCTTTGGGAACAAACCGAGTGTGAAGTTTCCAGGCTAATTTGGCACCTCGTGGAGGCGGAGCTTAAAGCAGGGGGTGATGCTATGCTCACCAGCAAACCTGGTGTTAGCACATGGACGTGACAGACGTTAGCATGGTGAGTCGCGTAGATGTCTGTTGTGTCTGTGGAGAACAAACAACATGTGGTAAAAATAAACATGACGTCTTATAAGAGGAAATCAGTTCTGTTAGTCTGTCTTAGCATTTAGCGTTTAGCTTGTTTTACTTGTATTATCGGTTCTCTGGATGTTAAAAGAACACAGACTAACATAAGAGCACAGTATTCCGTACACTTCAGTATTCCATAACCTCAGTACTCCGTACACTTCAGTATTCCGTACACTTCAGCATTCCGTACACTTCAGCATTCCATAACCTCAGTACTCCGTACACTTCAGTATTCCGTACACTTCAGCATTCCATACACTTCAGCATTCCATAACCTCAGTACTCTGTACACTTCAGTATTCCGTACACTTCAGCATTCCATAACCTCAGTACTCCGTACACTTCAGTATTCCGTACACTTCAGCATTCCATAACCTCAGTACTCCGTACACTTCAGTATTCCGTACACTTCAGTATTCCGTACACTTCAGCATTCCATAACCTCAGTACTCCGTACACTTCAGTATTCCGTACACTTCAGTATTCCGTACACTTCAGCATTCCATAACCTCAGTACTCCGTACACTTCAGTATTCCGTACACTTCAGCATTCCATAACCTCAGTACTCCGTACACTTCAGTATTCCGTACACTTCAGCATTCCATAACCTCAGTACTCCGTACACTTCAGTATTCTGTACACTTCAGTATTCATACAGTATACAAAATAGCGGAAAATAGTGGAATACAGGGGCCGTCCCCAACATGTCCCCCAGTGGCGGGTGGGGAAACACAGGGATGCGAATGTGAACGGGTGGGAAAACTTCCACGACCTGTTTTAAGATTAGACGACCCTTGTTAGTCCCACAGTGGGGAAATTTCAGATCCGCAACCTAACCCATCCGTGCAGTGGCACACTAGGGGGCAGTGAGCACACTTGCCCTATCCACAGTGCCCAGGGAGCAGTTGTGGGTTAGGTGTCTTGCTCAAGGGCACCTCATTCACATCCTGTTGGCTCAGGGGATCGAACCGGCAACCTTCCGGTCACAGGGCTGGTTCCCCAACCTCCAGACCACAACAGCTAAAATGCATTTTAGCACTAAACACACATAAAAGTAATAAACTGTAAAAAATAAAACGTAAAATAAAATATAATGTAGGATATGGGCCCTTTAATGAGCGCAGCCGTACACATGAGGGTGCACAGAGATCAGCTCAGGCTGTTTCTTACTGCAGGTGGGGGGGGCGCCTGAATGTGCACGTGCAGCATGTGGTGCATTGTGGTAAAGGTGACAGGGGAGAATAGCTGGGTCTGTGAGGGGAGGGGCCCACATGGTGGAGGACGAGAGTGCAGTCCAGTTGTTTCTGAACAAAGCGCAACCAAGTGTGTGCCGATGTGCGTGAGTGACCCTTAAAAGGACAGCCGGTGTGTCCTGTGTGATTGTGTGTGTGTGTGTGTGTGTGTGTGTCTGTGTCTGTGTGTGTTGGGGGGGCGTCGTATCACACCTGAATGTCCTCTGGGACCAAGAGAGAAACAGCAGCAGCTACTTCTTACAGCACGGCTCTCTTTTCCTTTCTCCTCATCATCTCTCTGTTAAAAAAGCCAATTAAAGGTTTGTTGCTAATGACGGTTTCCATGGTAACCGTGGCTACACGCTCATGTAAAGCTGCGTTCTCCTGGAGAAACCTCAAACCCACCACGTCCAAAATAAAGCACCGCAGGCTGGGCAACCATCAGCTACACTCACCATCCACTGCACTGCATCTTCTGAGCGCAGTTACATTTTTAAGAGATGTGAAGGTTGGATTTTCACATTTTTATTGTATTTTACCCCCCCCCCCCCCCCCCCCTCGTCCCCCGGGACTACTGTCCAACTTCTTTTCATCTCTTGCTATTAAACAGGCTTCTTTCGTTACTGCGCCTTTAGAACAGCGACAGCAGGACACAGTCTAGTCAGTAATCCAGTTCAGAAAACAGTTCAGATCCTGTGTTTATCTCCATTTAAATGCCCAGTGTAGCCTCTTCAACTCCTCGGGACCACCGGTGGCTCCAAAACGCACTTCATGTTCCTCATAACATTCATATTCCATAAGCTCCGTTCAGAAGCTGGGCGTCGTGTGAGGCTGTAGCTCTTCTCTCCAGTCTAATAGACGGTGATGTCATTTTAAACCCTTATAATAAAAGAAGCTGAAGTTTGTTTTTCTACTGAAAGTCGACCCGTTTTTCCCCAAATCTGGGCTCTAAACTTCTGTTCTGTTCATTTGAGCGAAACTTTAACAAACAAACAAACAAACAAATAAATAAATTAAAATGTACTTTGACTTCATGCAGTTACTGAATAATTTGCCTTACGATTTGGCCACGTAGATTCGTCGTCGTAGTCGTGGGCTGGAGATTAGGGAACTGGCCCTGTGACCGGAAGGTCGCTGGTTCGATCCCCAGTGCTGACAGTCCTTGAGCAAGACACCTAACCCCCAACTGCTCCCCGGGTGCTGCGGATAGGGCTGCCTACCGCTCCGGGCAAGTATGCTCACTGCCCCCTAGTGTGTGTGTGTGTGTGTGTGTGTGTGTGTGTGTGTGTGTGTGTGTGTGTGTGTGTGTGTGTGCGCGTTCACTAGTGTGTATGTGGTAAATGCGGAGGTGAAATTTCCCCGTTGTGACTAATAAGGGTCACTTAATTAACTTACAAGTGAAATAGTGGCATATCTGAGGGGCCCAGGGTCTCCTGAAAATAAGGCATGTGTGACTGTCACATGTGAATACTTCAGAATTGCAATTGTAACAGAAATTGACCCAAAATATCTAAAAAAAACCCAAAACTGTTAAGACATGCAGTAAAATCTTGGCTGGAACAGAAACTGAATTGGTCTTTTTTTAATTGACATTTTATTGATGCATTCTCCCTCTCTATCTTCTTTCTTTCTTTCTTTCTTTCTTTCTTTCTTTCTTTCTTTCTTTCTTTCTTTCTTTCTTTCTTTCTTTCTTTCTTTCTTTCCATTCCTCTCTGTTGCTTTTTTGTATCAGTTTTTCTCTTCTTTTCTCTGTATCTTTCCCCTCTTTCTCCTTGTCTTTTCCTTTTTTGTATCCCTCTCTTCTTCTATTTCCTCTCTCTCTCCATCTCTGTAATCTAATTATTTATATCTCTTTTCTCTCTTTATCCTTCTCTTTCCTTTTTTGTATCTCTCTCTCTCCTTTTCCTTCCTGTTCTGCATGTCTCTTTCTCTCTCTCTCTCCTCCGTCTCTCCTTCCTCCTCTTTCCTCTTCCTGTATCTCTGTCCTCTTTCTCTTCTTTCGTCCACCCCTCCTCCCTCTTCCTCTCCAGGTGGGGTCACACGCGTGTCCTCTGTGAGGAAAGCAGGGAAGGAGTGAGGGTGAAGGGAGAGGAATGGAGAAGCAGACGGAGGAAGAAAGAGAAGAAAGGTGATATTTTGGCTGAGCTCTGTGAACAGACCAGGCCGCCCGAAGTTTAAAGGAACAGTTCCATCAAATGTGTGCATAATAAGAATTCATAACCGTTTCATGTAGTAACTTTCTGTGAAGGAGCTTTTAAAGGTGGACGTCTGGTTCCTATCAACACCACTGTGAACAGATCTGACTTGGTAAGTTTCTCTAGAACAGAACGTTTCACACCGAACTGCTCTGAACGAATTTGTTTACATCCCATTTAATTATGCCACCAAATTCTGAAAATTGGTGGAATTCCACTTTAACACTACAGGCTGCATATTATGATTTTGCCATACAGCACAAATATAGCCTGTCCTAAAAACCAAAAATACTACATTTTATGTTGATGCTAAAATAGTGAATATATACGTTTTTCTTTGGGGACTATTTCACCTCACAACACCCTGCATGTATCCCTTCACCATGAATTGATGTTTTAATATATACATATAATATAGAATCTTAATATAAATACATTTCAGGCCAGAACCTTCTGAAATCTATCATAAAACAAAGTATCAGTATTCATAGCCATTCCCTGTAGTAGCTTTCTGTGAGGGAGCTTGTAGAGGCGGACGTCTGGTTCCTATCACCACCACTGTAAAGAATTCTGAATGACTTTGTTTACATCTTAATCATTTAATTCTGCAGAAATTCAGCAGAATTCTCTTTCTCATCTCTTGAAGATGTAAACAAAGTCATTCAGAGCGGTTCGGTGTGAAACGCTCCGTTCTAGAGAAACTTACCGAGTCAGAACCGTTCACAGTGGTGGTGATAGGAACCAGACGTCCACCTCTAAAAGCTGCTCACAGAAAGTTCCTACATGAGGTGGTTCTGAATTCACTGCCTGGTGACTGAGGCGCTGTTTAATGACAGTTTTGGCCCAAAACATGTATTTAAATCCAGTCTTGGTGGAGGGATACATGCAGGGTGTTGTGAGGCAAAATAGTCCCTCCTGTAACTCTTTGTAACTTGGTAAGAATGTTTTATGAGCATATTCATAAACTCTAATGATGCTTCAGCTCCAACAACATGGCTTGTGCATGACTAATAAGCACTTACAATATAATAAATGTGTTTATATATAAAGACATTATAAACATTTCGATTTCCATCACTGAGGGATTCAAGGAAAGTATTTTAAGTAACTTAGTTGTAAATAAATGATTCATTAATAAATTCTCACTAAACAGAACCATTGCCTTTACTAAAGAACCATCTTTTTGAAGAGTGTGGTTACGTACAGGTTATAGCCTTTTAGAGGGCGTTGTATTGGATAATGATCATTTTTACAATAAGTCATATACATATTAATATATAATACAACATATTAACTGATTTCAATTATTCATGCCTTATTAGAATTTATAAGCATGCAAAGCATTGTTACTGAGATAAATATAGATATAAGCACAGTCATAACTATGAATGCAGGCCTCAAAGAAAGTGTTACCATCAACATTACATCTAAAAACTGAGAAGATCTCATTTTTCACAGCATGAAGTTTTGAGATCAGGTCTGGATTAAAGGAGCTGATTCCACATCAGGTCGGATTTAAGGTCGGCTTAAAATCCATTCTGACTGGAGCAGCGGCAGCGTCCTCCAGGGCAAGCACAAACACTGAGTCACTGCATCTGTGTGTGTGTGTGTGTGTGTGTACATTTAAGCATGGGATTAAGATAACCTAAGATTGTTGTCCACAGGACACTTTTTAGAATGGGGTTAATATAACCTGGGATTATTTGTACAGTACATTTTTTAGTAAGGGATTAATATAACCTGGGATTATTTCAGTATATTTTAAAGCAAGGGATCAATATAGAATGGTATTATTTCTACAGTACATTGTATAGCGTAGGATTAATATAACCTGGTATTATTTCTACAGTTTGTTTTATAATATGGGATTAATATAAACTGGGATTATTTCTACAGTATATTTCATAGCATGGGATTACTATAACCTGGGATTATTTCTACAGTACATTTTATGGCATGGGATTAATGTAACCTGGGATTATTTCTATAGCTTCTTTTATAGCACAGGGTTATTATAACCTGGAATAATTTCTATGGGATATTTTATAGCACAGGATTAAGAAAACCAGATTTTTTTCTATGCTTCACTGTACAGCTGTTAAAAGCATTGGGATCTTTATTGATGAGGGAGCTTGCAGTCCATAAACATTACTGGCGTGGTGGACATTACTGCACATCACCCCACCCACCCATAATAAAGCTAATCCAAACTGATTAGTGCCAAATTTGCCTAACCAAGTCGACTACATGAAAACATGTTAATTTATACACTTTATACAATTTATACACTCGCCACACTCATACCTGCACCTCCCAAGCTGGGGGGTAAAAGTGCTCCAGGTTTTTTACAGAGCTTTGCCCCGAGAGTGAAGGAGAAGTGGATTAGCACCCACTGCTGAGCAGGCAGGATCGATCCCACTTCTACTTTTTTTAAATGTCAAGCGCTTTTTCTTCATCTGCCTCCAGAGGTTTTCCTATCCATGAGTGGAATAACAGAGCGAGCCTCACTCTCACTCTAACGCAGCCCACAGCCAAACATACACGCCGTGCACTGACTCTGCAGCTCCGCGAACAAAAGCACAACGCTTAATTGTGCCCGCATATCGATGCGGCAGAAGGAAAGACATCAGGCCTATTCACACCATTCGGGCCAGCTCCACTGTCTGTGTTGTATAGATGTGTTGAGAATCTGTTGTCATGGTTGCAGCTCATGCTGCTCATGGCCAAGCACAAAAACATACAGCAAACAACACGCTGGCTATAAAAATGCAGAAGTCCAAATCAAATGTGGGGCCATAATGTTGAGGACCTTAAGGCTACACTCACATTACAGGCACCCAAATCCAATTTTTTGCCCAAATCTGATCTCTCTGACACGCTGGTTCACACTCGTTTGGGTAAGTGATTCAAATCCGTCATTAATGTGATGAACCGCTGTCCTGAACTGACCCTCATGAGCTCCTCCGACTCAGTAACGTCACGTGACTGAATCACTGCATCGTCAGCAGAAACTAACGAGCAGAACGAGCTTCGCTGAGAAGATCATTAACTCTGATCACCTCTCAGCTTCATTATTAGAGCCAGACGGAGGAGAAGAAGGTGAGATGAGCTGCTTTTCCACCGTTTACAGGCTTTACCGGCTGTTCAGCGCTGCTGCCAGAGTAACTCTGAATGATGGTCACGCGCAGTGGAAAACAAGCACGTGAATTCCGATCTGAGCGTCACATTAAAGTTCAGATTCGAAAAGATCAGATTTGCGTCCACACAGCCCTGAAAACATCAGATCTGAGTCACATTAGGGCAAAAAATCGGATTGGTGACACTTCAGCCTGGTAATGTGAACGTAGCCTGTGACAACCCGTGACTGTTTATAGACGTTTCAAGCTCTTGGATTTATATGGCTCTGAGGTTTTTGTCAAAATTGAGTTATTCCCATTCTAATTCTGTGATAAGGTTGTCATAACGTTATGTGAGGTGTTTCTAAGTTGTGTGCATTTTTTGACTCTTCATCTAGAAAACAATCAGGTTCTATCCCCAATGCCAAACTCTAACTGGAGGGCAGTCGTGGGCTGGAGGTCGCCGGCTCGATCCCCTTGGCTGACAGTCTATGACTGAAGTGCCCTTGGGCAAGACACCTAACCCCCAGTTGCTCCCCGGGTGTTGCGGATAGGGCTGCCCACTGCTCTGGGCAAGTGAGCTCACTGCCCCCTAGCGTGCATGTATGTGGGTGTTTCACTGCACGGATGGGCTAAATGCAGAGGTCCAATTCCACAGTGTGCAAACACAGAGACAAATGGTTGTTATTTCTATTCTGTAATTCATTTAGTTCTGTAAGGTTCTATGTATGAGCCAATCAGCACTTCGAATGCACACAAGAGGACCAATCAGGTTTGTCGTGCCGCTGCAGTTTATAAAGTTTATAAAAGTTTCTGAAACACGAAAACGTTGCTGCAACTCTGCCTGTCATCTTACAGCTCATTAAAAAGTCTGACTGTCTTAATATTTTTAAGTATTAAAGTATTTTAAGGTCATTAAATAGTGAATATTTGAACTGAGCTCTTAATTACAACATCAACATTAATGTCATTCATTCTTAAATCTTTTCTTTTTCTTCTTTCTCCCAATATAAGACATTGCAGCTCATTAGGGTCCCATTTCTGATATAAAACTAAACCTAATATAGTCTTTAGACTGACCAGCCACACTGACCTGCCGGGACAGTTTATTACAGTAGCTGCTGTCTAACTAAAGGACACTTAAAGTAATAGCTTATGCTTAAAACTGACCTCTGCACTGGGTGAAATATTTAGCCCTGACCTTAAGGCTTAATGTGTGATGCAAAGAAAATGATGTTTTGTCCTAAAACAAGAAATAAATGTGATAAAAAAAAAATAATAAATAATATAAATGTCTGTCATAGAAAGCATTAAACTGAACTTGAATCAGACAGACATGGACACTCTGCTACAACACCAAATTCAATGTTTTAAAATCACTTATATTTTAAAGTACATAATAAAAAACTCCTTTAAAAATGTGACAAGGTTTTGGTTTTGTACATTTAGGAAAAAGATCTGGGTGTCTGTGAGTTTCATGTGTTAAAGAGATCATCACTGTGTTGAATGTTGGCACCCAGTGTGACTGCCTTTCAGTGGCAGTTGTCCCTCTCCTTGTCCTCTTTTTTAGTGTTAGAACAAAACCATCCCATTCAAATTTACGTTAAAATCATGGTCTTTTATTTCATTCAGAAGATTTCTCACTTTGTTTAAAGCCAGTAGCCACACACACACTAGCAAACGATTAGCCTGTTTTTTGGGTTCCTGATAGATGAACAACAAAATGATTTCTACATCCTGAGGACACTCGGTCCCCAAACAGGTCTAAATACACATGCACTGTGTGATGTAAGTAGTGTAGAGTGGGATTCATGCTCCATTATGTTTCTGCTCCTGACGCGTCTGAACTAACCTCTGCAGAACGAAGCCATTCGGAACAGCAATAGTAGCCATAAAGACCGCATAGCAGGACAGAAATACAGCTGAGAGAAGGATAGATAGATAGATAGATAGATAGATAGATAGATAGATAGATAGATAGATAGATAGATAGATAGATAGATAGATAGATAGATAGATAGATCAATAGATAGACAGATAGACAGATAGATAGATAGATAGATAGATAGATAGATAGATAGATAGATAGATAGATAGATAGATAGATAGATAGACAGATAGATAGATAGATAGATAGATAGATAGATAGATAGATAGATAGATAGACAGACAGACAGACAGACAGACAGACAGACAGACAGATAGATAGATAGATAGATAGATAGACAAGCAGTGAGATAGATAGATAGATAGATAGATAGATAGATAGATAGATAGATAGATAGATAGATAGATAGATAGATAGATAGACAAGTAGTGAGATAGATAGATAGATAGATAGATAGATAGATAGATAGATAGATAGATAGATAGATAGATAGATAGATAGATAGACAAGTAGTGAGATAGATAGATAGATAGATAGATAGATAGATAGATAGATAGATAGATAGATAGATAGATAGATAGACAAGTAGTGAGATAGATAGATAGATAGATAGATAGATAGATAGATAGATAGATAGATAGATAGATAGATAGATAGATAGAGTTTTGGAGCGACGTAGAAACCGACTACATGCTTCAGTAAATGAAGGATTTAAGTATTCATCATTTTCTAGATGAAGTATGTTCATATTTTCAGGTAAAGTGCTGCAATATTTTTTTTAAAAAGCCTCGACATGAAGTTTTACATTCTGTTTATGTCACGTCGTCTTTGGTTGATTTGAGTTTATTGGCTGGTTGAAAAGCAGAAATCTGATTACTGCCTGAGTCATTAGACCTGCAGTTTCCCCATTATCTGATTACATAAGTCCACGTTGATTATCGACAAAATCTGATTTTCTGCAGTTATTGGATTATATATATATATAAACTCATTTGTATATAAGTACTCTCAGGGTATTAAGGACCCTAAGTGACTACTTATACCACTCATAGCAACACAGCCAGCAGACCATCTCCAGCTCAGTTGCCGCCACACTTTGCGCCTGCCTGTGCCTTTGGGACTGAGCTACCATCTCTGTGTCCCACCATGAACTCATGCTAGATAATACATAACATGAAAAATGCATCAGCATGCTTCACCATGAGTCTCACATACACGCTTTTATGCAACCTTCTAACTGCAGCTCTACACCGTTCATGCCGGCACTGAATCAGAGTCTGACTCGAGTTTATTTGCCGTGTGTTACAGCATCTGTCCACCCACACAATCACACATCTCAGTTCCCATTAACCACAGACATGGCATGACGCTTCAACCAGGCGTGTGTAACTCTCCTGCACGCTGAGTTCAGGGGAGCAGAACGTGGACCTAATGCATTATTTATATTCGCTGCAGTTCAGATGCCAATGTTGGCCCTTTCAGTGGCACCTATACACCGAGACTGTAAACATATCTCCACCACGTAACCCGAACAGTCTTCCGTTTTCGGGACTGCACTTGTGGCCAGGTCAATTCGATTAGATTGGATTGGATTTTCTGCAGACCCAGTTTAACAACATTCAACTATACTTGGCCTCTGTGGACGGAAAATACATATAACGGTGAAACCAACAGTGTATTGATCATAACTGGAAATTCCAGCTGCATCGAGTCGAAAGGAGGCTCGTGCTTTTCTCGGAAATGAAGAAAGCAAAAGCAGGAATGCTCGGTTCTATGATCAACGAGACCTGAGAACACATTACAGGCTGGTGGTGCCATGTAATGTTCAAGAACGTGGGTCATTCTACAGAAACGTCCAGTTTTGTGTCACAGGTGTACATCGAGAAACATGTTTGGGTTACGATTTATTTATATTTCCAAATTAAACCGTAAGCTATTTGATCAGTTACACCTTCTTGAGCATCAATTTAGCAATGTTGGTTTATAAATCAATCATATTGAATTCCAGGCCATATTTTGAAGAAAACTACATTTTCACTGCAATAATCTGTACATGATGATGAAATATATGATTCATGACCAAGAAAACAAATGCCAAATAAATATTATACAATATTCAGTCAAAGTTGTGGTCCCCGGGAGTCGAGTCACTGGTGTCACTGCGTCTCTTATTTCGAAATAAAAGTCACGCCGATGACGTCACACCTTCCTTTGACCTGTTTTCTGAGGATCTATGGAGAAAAGCTCATGGTGAGTCCACTGTGTCTTTCGGTTCTCAGAGATTTTCTTTTAGCTCAGGATCTCATATGAGGCTTTTAGCTGACGTCACCGGTGTCACCTGCTTTATTCTTAGACAACCCCGAAAACATAGAATACAAATGGATTAAATGACACATTTTAGTGGATTTTCCGTGACATGTGGTTTGATTTTCTGTAGCAGCCGTTTTGTAAAATGCGTTTTTTATTAAAAATGTCTTTGGTGTTACCTTTATTACGTGTAACACCAATGACGATCAGTAACACCAGGGACTCCTATGGATAGCTAGAGAAGTGGACATTTCTGTAGAATGACCTGGATGTATAAAACAATTTTTTTGTCAATGCCTTATTAATTGGCAAGTCAATGTGGCTGTGCGTGAAATGTCACACTGTGGGCATTGGTGCAGGTTATCACTGCATTTAGTGGTAAATATCTGATAAGCAGAAAGTTCACTGGCTGTTTTAAGAGTGCCAGCAAGCAGAGTTAACAGCGTGGCTACTGTAGCATGGCTTCAGTTGCTGTGAAGGACACTCGCCTATTGGGGAGCACTCATGCCCATTGAGGTCTTTACAGAAGGATTAATGAACTCATCACTGTTACTGCAGACACAGCCCTACAGGTGTGTAAAAACCAACCAAAATAGACCGGAATGACCACGAACCTCCAGAAAATGCCACGAGCAGAAGATGAGCTAGATTGATGGACTGGATCAGTACAGCACTGCACATCTCCAGAGCTCAGAACATTCCGGTGTGTGGTATGTTATAGTTGATACGTTCCAATCCTCACACTTCTGTGCTTCGCCTACTTCACTAATGAGTGCACTTCTAAAGGTGTATGTGCTGTTTTTCCACACTATTTAGTGAGCCAGTATGCCATTCAGGACGAGGTGCTAGTAATGCAGCGGGTAATCTCAGCTGTTTAGATTTCAGCTTTCATTTGTTATCCCTACAACAACCAATCAAACAAGATCAAAAAACTCAACCTCACAGCTTCACAGATAGCAAGAGCCATGCATTCAATACTCAAGCAATGACAAGCAAATCTTAGTTTCCTCAAACCAGAGCAGATGTGAGAGTAAATATAATATTCGGCGTAAATATTAAGCCATCTCTTGTTTCATCGTCTTCTTTTTTAACCCCTTAAACTCTAAAAGTCTGTATGTCAGCCCAGACTCCAATTCCTCACTTTAACTGAAGAGCTTAAACATTCCTTTCAAAGTAGACACTGAATTCAAAGTACATAATGAGTCATTCATAGTAGATACTGAGTAATTCATAGTAGATACTTAGTGTAGATACTCGATAATTAAAAGTAGATACTGAACATTTTATAGTTGATACTGAGCAATTCATAGTAGGTACTGAATAATTCATAGTAGATAATGAATAATTCATAGGGATACCTGAATAATTTGAAGTAGACACTGAACGTAGATACTTGGTGTAGATACCCAATAATTAAGAGCTGATACTGAACAATTTATAGTTGATACTGAATAATTTGAAGTAGATACTGAATGTAGATACTTAGTGCAGACACTCAATAATTTATAGTTGATACTGAATAATTCATACATACTCAGGAATTAATAGAAAATACTGTATAACTAAAAATAGTCACTAAATAATTAAAAGTAGATACTGAATAATTTATAATACTTGTACAATAATTCACAGTAGATACTCAAAAGTTCATAATAGATGCTCAATAATTCATAATAGATACTGAGCAGTTCAAAGCAGTTATTTATTAATTCATGGTAGATACTGGATAATTCAGAATAAACCTTCCATAATTCATAGGAAATACTGGAAAAATCAGAGTAGATACTGAACAATTCATAGCGGTTAGTAAATAATTAGTACAAGTTACATAGTAAGTCATAATACATACTGAATTAGTGGATAATGGATAATTCATAGTAGATACTGTATAATTCATAGTAGATACGGAATAATTCATAGTAGATACTGAATAATTCATAGTAGATACTGAATAAGTCATAATAGATAATGGATAGTTCATAGTAGATATCAATAATAACATTTAATAATCAAGATTTATCCTTCAGACTTCAACTCTTATAATATATAAAACTTACATATACATTTAATAAATTAATTATTATAAAAATTATTTATATTTTAAGTTGTATTCAGTAACAACATGGAAAGCAGTGCAAACTGGCTTTTCTCCTAAGTTATAGAAGTGAGAAGTGGATGTGTGGGCATACCGGGAGCTCCTGGCCATTTAAGAGGTCAGTGAGTGGACAATAAGCCTGCAGTCTCAGACATTCATTCCTCTGCGTCTTTATCAGGCGTCTTACCTTTCGTCAGCGTTCCTGAGACGAGTCTTTGGAAAGACTGGATGAGCTTGAGCACCCCCTGTCTGCAGCGGCTGGTACAGCCAGCCATGGTGAGTGTGAAGGGGGTTGAGCTGCCCCCTCTCCCCCTTCTAACAGATCCTACACACTGCAGAAACCTCCTTCTGCTGGAGACCCTTTGCTGGGTTCGAGTCTGAGGGCAGTCCCATATGGAACGGGCTGCGGTTTCCCCTTAAAAGTCCACGGAGCTGTTTATTTCAAATGGCTTTCATTAGGAAAAGGAAGGCTTCTTCAGGAGCTTGGCTCAGTTCTTCTGACGCGTGGTCAGAAGGTGCACTCTTAAAGTCCAGTCGATAATGTCCACTGCTTTTCTGGCTTGTTTGATGATCCGTCATGAGCAAACACACCCGCTCAAAGCACACACACCTCACACGCTCAGTCTGAAGCCTCGTCTCTCTCCAGATGGAGGAGGGAGCGTGGAGGAACGCCTGCTGACGGAAAGTTCTTCTGGAGAGGAAAAGTTGGTGTGCTGCAGGCTGCCAGAGGTGTTGAATTATTGAGCGGCTGGAGAGGACGTGCTCGAGACCCATGCACACTCACGCACCTCTCCGCTCCGTAAGAGTCTGGTGCCCATGAAGACGAGCACCAGTCTGGTCTGGATGATCTCCTGGGCTTTGCTGGGTGTTCTCCTGGGCTCTGCTGGACGATATCCTGGACTCTGCTGGATGGTTGCTGCCAGAGGTTGCAGGTTATTCTACACCTAAGATGTTCACTCACCTTTTAAATCTCTTGTGGCTTTTATTCTTCTGTCAAATGTGACATAACTGTAATCTGAAGTAACCTAATCTAATGTAATCTAATGTAGTCTAATGTAGTCTAATGTAGTCTAAGACATTGTGAGCTGAGTGGCTGAAAGCTTCGAGCTGCTGCAGCAGAACCGGCTGCTCCTTCCAATAGATTCCTGCAGCACTGAATGAGAGATACGAACACGCTCTCTCTCTCTCTCTCTCTCTCTCTCTCTCTCTCTCTCTCTCTCTCTCTCTCTCTCTCTCGCTCACAAACACACACACACACACACACACTCTATCTCTCTTCGCCCCTCCCTCTCCTCTTCTTCCCCCTCTTGTTCTTGTCTCTCTCTTTTCTTTTAAATTTGCTCTCTCATGCTCTTTATTGTCCTGCACCTCTCTCCCCTCTCCCTCTTTCTTTCTCTCTTTCTTTCCATTCTCTTTCTCTCGTGTTCTCACTTTTTCTTGCTGTCTTTCCGGATCTCTCACTCTCTCTCTCTTTATCGCTCTTTCGGCCCCTTCTTTCTCACCATCTCTCTCTTCTCTATCTTTCATTCAAGCTCTTTTGTTCTCTCTCCCTCACTCTCTCCTTATCAGTTTCACTCTCTTGCTCATCAGTCCTGTCCGTTCTCTTCTTCTCTCTCACTCTTTATCTCCCTTTACTCTTTCTATTTCTCTTTCATTTGCTTTCTTTTAATCCCCCCCCTCTCTCTGTCTCTCTCTCTCTCTCTGTCTCTGTCTCTCTCTCTCTCTGTCTCTCTCTCTCTGTCTCTCTCTCTCTCTCTCTCTCTCTCTCTCTCTCTCTCTCTCTCTCTCTCTCTCTCTGTCTCTCTCTCTCTTTCTCTCTTTCTCTCTCTCCCTTTCTCTCCCTTTCTCTCCCTTTCTCTCTCTCTGTCTCTCTCAGTTCAGTTAAGTTCTGTATTATTATGAATGTTATGTTATTAGGAATGCACTGACCACTGAGTAAAAAGTGTGGTATTAATAAACCACTAATAAAGCATTAATGAAGCATTAATAAAACAGTCATTAAATATTAATATAATATTTCCTGTACATGCTTCTTTAATGGTCTCACAAAGCAAAGAGCTACATTACCACCAAAGCTATAGACAATAAACATTAATATCCTCCCCATTTCTCTCTCTCTCTCTCTCTCTCTCTCTCTCTCTCTCTCTCTCTCTCTCTCTCTCTCTCTCTCTCTCTCTCTCTCTCTCGCTCTCTCTCTCTCTCTCTCTCTCCCTCTCTCTCTCTCTCTCTCTCTCTCCCTCTCTCTCTCTCTCTCTCTCTCTCTCTCTCACTCTCTCTCTCTCTCTCTCTCTCTCTCTCACTCTCTCTCTCTCTCTCACCTTTCTCTTCCTCTTCCTCTCTCTCTTTCTCTCAGTCTCTCTCTCTCTCTCTCTTTCTCTCTCTCTCTGTCTCTCTCTCTCTCTCTCTCTCTGTCTCTCTCTCTCTCTCTCTCTCTCTCTCTCTCTCTCTCACTCTCTCTCTCTCTCTCTCTCTCTCTCTCACTCTCTCTCTCTCTCTCTCACCTTTCTCTTCCTCTTCCTCTCTCTCTTTCTCTCAGTCTCTCTCTCTCTCTCTCTCTTTCTCTCTCTCTCTCTCTCTCTCTCTCTCTCTCTCTCTCTCTCTCTCTCTCTCACTCTCTCTCTCTCTCTCTCACCTTTCTCTTCCTCTTCCTCTCTCTCTTTCTCTCAGTCTCTCTCTCTCTCTCTGTCTCTCTCTCTCTGTCTCTCTCTCTCTCTCTCTCTCTCTCTCTCTCTCTCTCTCTCTCTGTCTCTCTCTCTCTGTCTCTCTCTCTCTCTCTCTCTCTCACTCTCTCTCTCTCTCTCTCTCTCTCTCTCTCACTCTCTCTCTCTCTCTCTCTCACCTTTCTCTTCCTCTTCCTCTTCCTCTCTCTCTTTCTCTCAGTCTCTCTCTCTCTCTCTCTCTCTCTTCTTTTCTTCTCCCTCTCTCTCCCACTCTGTCTCCATCTTTCTCTGTCTCTCTCTCTCTGTGTATCTCACTGTCTCTCTCTCTCTCTCTCTCTCTCCTTCTCTCTCTCTGTCAATCTCTCTCTCTCCCTCTCTCTCTTTCTTTCTCCCCCCCTCTCTGTCTCTCTCTTTCTCTCTCCCTCTGCATCTCTCTGTCTCTCTCTCTCTCTTTCTAATTCTCTCTCTCTCTCTCTCTCTCTCTATCTGTCTCTGTCATCTCTTCATTTCTCTGTTACCTCTCTCCTCTCTCTTTATCTGCCCCACTTTTCACTCTCTTTCTATCTGCCCCGCCCTTTTCTCTCTTTTTCTGCCTCCAGCTGTCTTTCTTTCTTTCTTTCTTTCTTTCTTTCTTTCTTTCTTTCTTTCTTTCTTTGTGTTTCCTTGTCCTCTCAAAGAAACACAAATAATTACCAGACAGACAGTCTTAGTGTTGTTTGGACTGACCGGAGCTGACAGCTGTGATGGACAGGATGATGATGCCTGAAGAAGGAGACACATTAAAGTGGGTGAAGATGTTCTTTAAGGAGACAAACACACAGATAAAGCAGATAGACGCCACACTAGTGCTGCATTTCTGTGTGTGTATGCGGGAGTTATACTGACCCTGCTGGTCATTTCAGGCCCACTTTAACCGTATAGGAGCATTAATCAGCAAAGGGTCATTACATATTAATACGTTATACGGCTATCAGTTATTTAATATTTATTAAGAACTATTTAGTATCTACTATGAATTATTCAATATCTACTATGAAATATTCAGTATCTATTATGAATTATTCATTATCTAATTACAATTATAATTATACATGTTTATGGTGTAATCAATATGTAGTTGTGTGGTTTTGAGAGTGAAGGAATAAAATGTGATCCCACGTATAGTCCTTTATGTTTAAGTAGCTTGAGCTTAAATATTTATTTTAAGTAACGAGATGTATAATATTCATGAATATAATACTTCATACATGTCGCAGCTCAACCAGCTTCTTAATGAAATAGTGAGGTTAACCTTTTATCACTTGCATAAAAAGTAATGATGTAAAGTCAAATGAGTTCAAGTAAGAAAAACAGTCATAGTTAAAATGACGTGCATCGTAATTTGAAATAAAGGATGCATTTTAAACAGTTTTTAACGAGCGATTTAATGTAAAGAGCCTAAAACCTGAGACTCACACACGGATGCGTTCCTCATGTTCCTCAGCAACATGTTATTCTATTAGAGCCGCTCAGAATAGCTGCAACAGCTTTTCTTACAGCAGCTTTTCTCCTCCACCCGGCACATGTAGTCTGATATATTTTTACACTGTGTGGGAGCAGGCACGAAACCCGCACCCACCAGGGAGGAGGAGGGATTTTAATTAAACACAGGCTTAATCGTTTTCAGGGATAGTTATACAGAGTGATTTGTGTTTGTATTGATTGGTGGATTAACACAAACTATAATAATCAGCCTGAATGTGAACTATATTCAGTATCTGGAGCCGCTGAGATGTGAATTCCCTGGCGAACGCTGCTGGGCGCAGATGAAAAATGAAGCAGTGGTGTGGAAGGTTGAAATCGGTGGAGGTAAAACAGAAACAAGGACAAAATGAAGTTTTAGTCGCCGAGCGGCTTCAGCAACAAAGGAGATGATGATAAACAGCTGCATATGACTGTGCGCTTTATTACTGCTGTGTATTACTCTTATATAACAGCAAAGCTAACAAACAGAATGATTCAATATAGACAAAGAGAGAGAGAGAGAGAGAGAAGGAGAGAGAGAGAGAGAACAACAATATTTCAGTGACAATTTCTAATCCCACAATGGGGAAATTCCACCTCCGCATTTAACTCATCCGTGAAGCAAAACACCACATACACACTAGTGAGCACACACACTAGAGGGGGTGAGCACACTTGCCCAGAGCGGTGGTCAGCCCAAGCCACGGTGCCGGGGAGCAGTTGGGGGTTAGGTGTCTCGCTCAAGGGCACTTCAGTCATGGACTGTTGGCTCTGGGGATCGAACCGGCGACCCTCCGGACACAGGGCCAGTTCACTGACCTCCAGCCCATGACTGCCCCCAATATACAAAAGAGAGATCATAACAAAAAAGAGAGAAAAATGGAAAAAAAAGGGAATGAGAGATTGGAGAGGGAGATTATATGAGAGAAAGAGAGAGAGAGTAAAGTAAGTAAAGAAAAGAAAAAAAAGACTTTTTGATAGAGAAATAAAGAGGTGAAAAGAGAAAGAAAGGAAAAGATTTTCTCTCATTTTAAATGAAAGACAATGGTGAAAAGTGGAGGCGAAGGAGAAAGAAAGAAGAAGAGCGAGCGACAGAGAGAGAGAGAGAGAGGAGACAGAGATAAAGGGGGAAGAGAGAAAGAGCAATAAAGAAAGAAAAGAGAAAAAACTGAGAGAAACGAGGGGTGAGAGGGAAAGAGGGCGAAACGGGTGAAAAAAGAAAGCGAGGGAAAAGAGGAAAGAATGCGAGCGAAAGAGACAGCAGAAAGAAGAGGCAGAAAAAAGGGCGAGAGAAAGAAAAAGTGAAAAGAAGAGGAGTTTAAGAAGAAAGGAAGAAGAAGAAGAAGAAGAAGAAGAGAGGTTCGGATGAGTCCCGCATAGAGCAGGATCTTCTGGAAGGCAGCCGTGGGTCAGTTACACTAATGTAGACTGACTGCGCTCGGTGAACGTGCTTTAAATAAGCTTGTAATGTCCAGTGGATGCCCAGAGGCAGAAAGGTCAGCGCAGATAAAAACACCCCCCAGCTCCCTGTGGTGAAGAGTGATCACCACGCTGTTTGTGTTTGTGTGTACGTCTGCCTGTTGTTTTTACATCAACAGCAATACAAAGCTAACATGATTTACACTGTGCTAAAACATGAGGAACACTCGGGTCAATTTAGGCCTTCAGCAAGAGCCTCGTGAGTTCTGGAGACTCAAAAACACATGTCTGTAGTTTTCAGCTCATTCTTATTTAATAATAATCATCATTATTGTATTTGAACTACTTTTACTGTAGTAATGCACTCACTTCATGGTTGGAAACAAAGGGGTTAAATGTTTGAATTATTCTAACCAATGGAAACGTATAACGTGTGGTTGGTTAGTGTAGTGGGTAACACCTTTGCCTTCTACAGTGTAGACTGGGGTTCAATCCCCCACCAGGGCAAGCACCCTACACTATACCAATAAGGGTCCTTGGGCAAGACTCCTAACACCACCTTTGCCTCCCTGTGTAAAAAATGATCAAATTGTAAGTCGCTCCAGATAAGAGCGTCAGCCAAATGCTGTAAATGTATCCAGTCCGGCTTGTTTTTGTCTGTGTGTTCTAGGAATAGGCAGCCAAGCGAAATCGCCTATTGGTTAGGACTTCAGGAGCTGAACTGAAGGCCTCACATGCTAGATTAATGTAAAGAGTCACCGAGGTTCAGACGTGTGTGGATAAAAGTGAGTAGAGTGGGTATTAGTGAGTATTAACACAAGGCGGAGAACCATCCACAGCACATTCTCCATCAATCTGAAGAACGCTTTCATGACGCAAAGTACCCTTTAAGGGTTCTTTGAGTGGGTTAAGGGTTCTTTTAGTGTTCATGGCTCTATATAGAACCATTTTCTTTACTAAAAAACCCTTGAAGAGCCATATTTTTGTACCTGTGTGCCTGTGGACTTGATTGCACACAGGTGTGCTTTTAAGTTTTCTGCAGGCCACATGCATCACACGTGGCAATCATAGGGGTCCAAGCACTTTGAACCTTCTGGGGCCATTATACAAATGATAGGCTGCGTTTATAGAGTGGCCACAATTTATAATAACAATTAAGGAGGCTTCTAAAGTGGAAGTAGATGTCAGTATGTATTAATTTTGGCAGACATCTAATTCTACTTTCGAAGTCTCTCTATTCTTAATAGCTGTTGGGGAGGGATCGCAAAAATAGAAGGAGACGTCTTGGAAATTGCATACTCCCTGACCTTTTTACCCTGTTATGGTAAATGACAGGTTTAATAATAATTAAAAATTCTAAATAAGTCCCAAAAACACCAGATGCCCCATATTAAACGTTACGGCTGGTTTCTGATGGTCTCTTTTATTTACTAATGTCATTCTGTGTTTTCCTAATGGGTTTGATATCATAGCGTAGAGCGCTCCACTGGGTTAACAGGTGCTCTGGGACTGATTTCACATGCATTTGATTGTGTCTGTATGAGGTAGTTGTAAAAATCAATGGCCTCTTGATTAAATATTTAACCATATCTGCTGCTGATTGTGAAACACGCTGAATGACGTATGTGTAATATACTAATAATATATACAAATATAGAATTTAGAGATATTATGAGATGATTATGGATCTCTTTGAATTTGAAGCCATTTATCTGGGCCTCTGAAGAAGAACTGCCCCCTCCCATCATGATATGGCCTATGCCATCAGTAAAGGAGGCCAAACACTGCTGTGCTGAAACGTTGCCACTGTAAACATCCATTACATACATTTAATATACAATAAAAATCTAACACAATTCAGTTATAACACAACATAACAGATCAGTTTTATACAGCACTACCAAACTCTTTAGCTGAAATTCAGGAAGAGCAAATTTGCTGACAGCATTCTGTTGTTTTAGCACACTCCAGTAATGGACTGTGTCCAAAACGGGCTGAATTTACGATGGTAAAACTTTAATGGCTGTTCAAATCCCAGTTTAGCAGCTCTGCGATGGCCTGAGATCAGCGCTGACTGCTGAACCAATTCAAAATGCCCACCTCAGCAAAGCCTAATTACCCAGAAGAAATTCATCTGAGCAGAGTCTCTATTTAAATAGGTGTTTTAAAAGACCAGCCAGGGATGCTTCCTCCCATTTATAGCACGGCAGCCAAATATCAGACACAGGGACCATGCAAATAAAGCTGTGCACCTCTTAAAGAGACACCTCAGCTGAACTGAAACACGTAAAAAGTTCAATATTCCTGTAGTAAACATGCCTACTCACCTCCTCCAGTGCTACAGATGCAGAAGGAGGCAGGTAGCCAACTGCCAGGACGCCAGATATCACCATACAACTTTGCTAACTATCCTCATATCATCATTAAAATTGAGATCATGCGGTACTCAAGTGGCTGAAATGATTCATTAGGTGAGGAGCACTACACGAGTTAGTCTAGCTAGGTAGATGCTCAGTTTGGCTCCTTTCCCCTGGAAGAGAGGGAAGGAAATTGTCTCAGCCTTAGATTCTGTTTTGCTGGTTATCCTAGTCCATTGGGGTCGGCTTAGAGCAGCCACTGACCATTTTTGCAAACTTCAATGGGCCTCATTCACCAACCATTCTTAAAATCATCTTATGCCATTTTCGGGTTTTGACCTTCACCATCATCTGTTTCTCATGTGGGATTCGTTCTAATGTACTTGGTCTAAGAACACATCGTGAATCTGACTTCTGACTGTTGAACTCTCCTGCTACCCGCTTCAGACCAGCTGCCTCCAGCTACCGCCACCTGCCTTGGACTAGCTGCCCACCCTGCAGTGAAGTTTCTCATAGACTCCTAGCTGTTACTACTACTAATACTACTGCTATTAATGTTAGTAGTATAATAACTCTGAAGGGAGTCTGACCAGAGAAGGATCGGTCCCCGCCTTGTGAGCCTGGTTCCTCCCAAGGGTTCTTTCTCAGCTCTGAGGGAGGTTCTCCTTGCCACCATCGCCCCCTGGCTTGCTTGCCTGGGAGTTTTACATTCTTGTTAAAACTTTGTCTTTTCTGGAATTCTGTGAAGCTGCTTTGAGACAACATCCACTGTAAAAAGCGCTTGTTCCTTTTGGTTTCTGTGTGTATAAAAACGTAACATGTCAAAACGAAAGAAGCGCAAAGCCAGAGCACCAATCAGGGCCCAGCGGTCACTTTGTTTAGAGCTGGTTTTGACCTGTTGGTCAGACCGACCCAGTGCAGCACGCGGTTCAACGTCAGCGCAGCAGCGTAAAACTTTGGGAGAGTCTGTTCAACATAAATGATGAACTAACCTAACTTTGTGTAAATAGAGCTCAATATAGAAATATGTCCACATATGCAGTCGAGACTGACGCGGCTTTTTTCTGAATTTCTACAAACACCATTTCATTTTATAGTAAATGAGTTTGGGCTGGTTTATGTTTATGAACAGACGCCTACAGATCAACATAGTAAAGGAGCTCATCTGTGATCCTGAGTTTAAAGCCAGTTTTTATTCAACTTAAACTTGGAACTAAGTTGTAAATAAATCTGAAACTGAAACTTTGCTTGTGTGTAAAAAGTGATTTCAGAGCTACTCGGTTCTCCCTGATGGAAACTGTTTACCTTCAGTGTTTTGTGCTTCTGATCATTTTAATAGACGTCAGCGTCACTAATTAATGACGTTCTATTAAAAGACTGGTTTACCAAGAGAGACGCTGGAGGACTTTCGCCTGAAATGAGTTCATGAAGCCAGTCTGGTTATAAAATTGATAACAGGACATCAGAGCCAGAATTACTCTTTAGTACTTTTACTTTCTACTTAAGTACATTTGAAGGGAAATACTTTAGTACTTTTACTCAAATGCAGGTCTAAAGGGAGGAACTTCTACTTTTACTGGAGGAATATTTTACCTTGGGTATCTCTACTTTAACTCAGGTACATGGTTTATGTACTTCGTTCACCACTGAAATATAGTCACATATGTGGATGTTAAATGCTAATTATATGCAACCAGTTCCACATACATACTCACACGCTATCTCACTGCACTGCCTGAGCCAACAGCAAGGCTATTTTTACTGTTAATCATGTAATGAGGCTGTTTGTTGTACATTTAGAATTACATTAAAGGGCAAAAACTACTGCAGGCAGTTAAACTTTCACTCCACATTACACGCTACACAGTTTCATCCACTCAGCTTCAGCTTTGGTGCCTTCTTGTTTCTCTAAAAGCAGAAATAGATTTCAGTCTGCTTTTAGCTCAGATGGTGGGATATGGGCTTATGAATCAGCAATGTGGGCAGATAATTGTTTGTAAGCACCGTATCATTATTGGTTCAGCATTATAATTTGAGTAATTGTTGGTTCAGATATAGTGACATGTTCATTATCTCATGTTCTGCTTGATATGCGCATAATGCCTCAGCCTGGAATTTTGATTAGGGATGCATTCGCATAATTTCTTTCAGACTACATGTTTTTAGGACTTGCCAGTATTGAGACTATAGAGAGTGACCTACCTAGAATGAAGTAGTTGTTAACTTGCCGCACTGCACCTGTAGCATGTCATGCACTGCCCTGGGCTCAGGATGGACACATTACACTTTATCTTCTCTCTAAACAAACAAACAAAACCTCATCCAAACGCTAAACTGGCCACTTTTCAGTGCTTTTCTCACAAGATTACACATATGCGTACAGAACCGATTAGTGTAGACGTTACCATGACAACCAGCATCATGTGAGCCCAGTCAGAGTGAGATGAGCAGCAGTGAGCAGTGCTTGTGTTTCTAATCGCTCTAAAATGATGTCAGACTAAGGAGACACATAAGCTAAACTTCGTCTCTTCTGATTGAAGATCATGAAGGTATTCTATCCTGACTGAGCTATTAATTGGATTATTA
>NC_051228.1:3103054-3105554 GCF_015220715.1 Pygocentrus nattereri
GTCATCATCACTACCATTCATCATCATCATTATCATACTGGTCGGTATAGTTAGTATGTATATAAGCTCAGGCTTTGGGTTTGCTTGTTGAAAGGTTTTGCCTTTTAGCCCCTTTTGGACCTGGTTTGCCTTTCTTGTCATTGCTATATTTGTTTTTTGGAACATTCTGGATTTGACCTTTTGACCTGTTTCATGATCACGAGTATTGATGACGTCCAAAACAGTGAAGCCTCGATTTCTGATTTTACCTGTGAGCGTCTGGCCAGTTCTGTCTCGTTACAGCTGCCATAAAAAGCCTCCCCCCATCGCCCCCCCCCCCCCCCCCCCCCCCCCCGCCCTGCAAGTAAGGTCCAGGATCATCCCTGCTGTTTTTCAAACACGAAGCAGCTTTTTTTAGCATAAAGCCCCCTTTGTAAACAGTAAGTGCTGCTTCCTGTAATGTCAGGAACTGTGCAACTTTACCTGAACCATCACTTTAAATCCATCGCAAAGTGTATTGACTGCTTTCTCCAGCGGGCCTGAATATTTCAGCAGGGGTCTGAAGATCAGCACCTCTCTCGCTGAACTTCAGCTGAAATGTTGGGGTCAGCAGTGCGTCCACTGACCAAAAAAAAAGCAGAGCAAGGACTTTTACACCCCTTAATAATGAATGAGTGAATATTAAATGATGAAGATGCTCGCGTAATGCAACGAGGACGTTTACTAAAGTGCACGTGTGTAAGAGTGATGGAATTGGGCAGTTAATCATCCGGTCAGTTTGGTGAGGGTGTTTTTATCACCCCTCATGAGCTCAGCACTCTTCCACGTACCCGCACGCACACACACACACACACACACACACACACACACACACACAGTAAGAGAATGGTTATGTAAGCTGTGGAGACAGATAGCTTTTAGACTGCAGTGTTTTTTACGTCACTGAGCTCCAGAAATGTTTGGCTACTGCTCTCTATCTGACATTCAGACCCACACAGTGGGAAACAGGCATTCAGACACTATTGTTATTATTTCACATATGTCCAGTGCACATATACGCATAATGTCTTTCAACTTTACAGGAAAAGGAGAAAACCTACTAAACCTTTAATGGAAGTCAATGGAACCAGACGTCTTTCCAAGTCGTTTTGGGCTGTTTCTTTTGGTCCTTTCTTCCTGAAATTTACACACAATGTAAAGGGCAACAGGCATTTTCAAATTCTGTCAAAAACTGAAATATGACAAAAATGCAGATACGAGGATTCTGACAGCGGCGATATGCTAAGATGTGTGTGTGTGTGTGTGTGTGTGTGTGTGTGTGTGTGTGTGTGTGTGTGTGTGTGTGTATATAATGCAAGAATCATTATCGAAGCCATTGCCATTGGTTGGAAAGATTTGATGCTATAAACAGATAATAATAATGTTAAAAATATGAAGCTGTTTCATTAGGAGGCAGTCGTGGGCTGGAAGTTAGGGAACCAGCCCTGTGACTGGAAGGTTGCCGGTTCGATCCCCTTGGCTGACAGTCAATGACTGAGGTGCCCTTGAGCAAGGCACCTAACCCCCAATTACTCCCTGGGCGCTGTGGATAGGGCTGCCCACGGCTCCGGGCAAGTGAGCTCACTGCCCCCTAGTGTGTGTGTTCACTAGTGTGCATGTATTTGGGTGTTTCACTGCACGGATGGGTTGAATGCAGAGGTCTAATTCCACAGTGTGCAAAAATGGTTCTAAATTCTAGGATATTAGGAAAACAATCACTACATACTACCATCTTAAAAACACTGACATTTTGTTTATTTCACATTTTATTCTTTCTAATTCTTATAATTTTACCACTATAAAGTTGGACAGTAGGGGGAGCAGTGCACTCACTGCTTGACCTCAAACTCCTCTTACAAGCACAGCAATTGCCTCACGAACCATCAAATGCTCCCAGTCAAAACAGCTGCATGAAGCACGCTCCTAAAAATGATTGTTCTTTAAGTATTCTTTAGTAAGGAAAATGGTTCTATATAGAACCATGAACATTTAAAGAACCTTTGAGTCTTCTTTGCATGGTGAAGAGGTTCTTTAGATCAATAGAGAATGCATTGTATATAGTTCTACATGGAACTTCTATGAAAAAAGGTTCTATAGAGCACCAAAAAGGGTTTGTTTATTGCTATGATGTCAATATTTGGTGCTATAAATCACCCTTTTCCAAAAGGTTCCATGTAGAAGCATTTTCTTTAACAAAGAACCCTTAAAAAAACATCATTTTCACAGTAAGTGTGCTTCTTGGAAATGATATGTAAATGATTCACTGGTAGGTCAGCGCTTGATTTCACGCACCGCCGTTGTTTCATTGTGCTCAAATCTCAGCTCCCACGAATGATAAGGGCTTCATAAGAGCAAATATCTGCACTGTCAGTGTAAATAATAACAAAAAGAGCCTGAATCTTTGTTTCCCCCTCACCGGTCGTCTGTATGTAATCCAGTTCTGGAGTGAACCGCTGCAATACTTTATATAATCAGTGAGGAT
>NC_051228.1:3413054-3490554 GCF_015220715.1 Pygocentrus nattereri
TTCTATGTGAAGCAATTTCCAGTGCATTCATATAAAATTTTAAATGATAATTTATATATTTGCTTCTTTTTTGCCTCCAAAACTCTACAAATTTCAGGAGGTGTGACTGTCCAAACATTTATGTTGATTAAGTAAACTACTAAAAAAAATTAATGTAGTTTTATACATTTCTAAACAGAACAGTTTGGCATGATTTTATGTTTGCAAACTCTAACATATAAACCATGTTGCAAGACAAGGCCATTATAAAAGCGCTCAACTCATAGAAAAAAACATTTGTTCTTACTTCTTCAAATGTGGCACAACCTTACTTTGACATGCTTTTATTAAAGAGGTGCCAAGATATTCCAACATAAAGAAGACCCCAAGTGACCTTAAAATGCCAAGGCCGGTAGCCCTTTAAAAAATTTTATATATATATTTTTAACATCATTTTTTGAGATGCGTTGCTGCCATCCCAGTTCTAAAATCGTAAAATGTCTCACTTTCAACATCTGATATATGTTCTATGTTCTATTGTGAATAAAATATGGATCTATAAGGTTTAGTAATTGTTGTGTTCTGTTTTTATTTACATTTATTTACATTTTACACAGCGTCCCAACCTTTTTTGGGATTGGAGTTGTGGATAACAGTATGACATACAGTGCTAGACACCACATAAGTGAATCTATTACTAAGCAGCTCCACTCAGGCAAATGTGTGATGGTTTCCTTGATGGTAAAATAGTTGGTTTAAGCTTTCATACCCATTTTACCAAATATTATGCCAATGTTAAACACATTGGCCTAGAAGAGCACCCTTCTTTAGGTAAATGTCAATGTGACGGTACATAAAAAGCATAAATTTGATGATAAAGTATGAGTGAAGTCTGAAGGCATTTAGCTTGGCCTGAAAACATGAGATTGTGATCTGGTTCCCAAGGCAACCGTGGAGGGGGTGGGGGTGGGTGTGGGCAGGACGATGCAGGCCTCAGGTGGGACATCAGTGTGATCTCATTTGAAACTGTCGCAGTGTAGAATCAGGTCAATCAGATACACACCTCACTGACTCCCAGAGCACAAACACGAGTGATTGAAACCCTCAACAGAGACCCCCACTAGAGTTCTTTGTCGTTCAGTAATTGTCATCTTGAACTTTAGTACAGTAGGTAAATAAAAAGGGTGCTAGAGCACAGAACATTTCACACGGATAAGGAACATTCACACAATGTAAAGGTTCTTCCTTCAACCTTTTGTACGATGTGGAGATTCCTCATAACCTTGAATGGTTTTTCACACTCATATATCTCAAACTTGGTTCCTTAGGGTCCTAAAACAGGGCATGTGTACTCATTCCAAGTCCTGGAGATCTACCACCCTGTAGCTCAGGTCCACCATACCTGGCTCTTTGGGTAAGACGTCCTGAAGGCCTTTATTACCTGGACCAACTATGGTTGGAGCTAAACTCTGCATGTTGGTAGAAATCCAGGACCAGGATTGGGAACCCCTGTTATAGGGCATCACTCAAAGAACCCTGTGTAGCACCTTATAGTTTCTTACTACTGATCTGAAAAGTGTGATGTGAAAAACGAGTGTATTGTAATAATTTTATCTAATCTTCAACCGAATTCATGTAATATTATAGAAAGCAGCTGTCCCAAACTTTTGAATGGAGATGAATGCAACAGTATGTAAATAAATGTATTAATACATTTGCACTACCATCTCTGCTAAGTGAGCAAGATCTTCAGTCTTTAGGCTTTTTAATGCTGGCTCATTGATTCAGACGCTTGGCTGGAGGCATCTCGCTGGACATTGTGATGTTTCTTTTCTGTCAGCCACTCTATAGGAAACAAAATAGTGCTTCATTACTCGCCTGGGGTCAGAGCCAGATTGGACAGTGTCTTCAGCGCCTCCTTCCCCCGAAACAACCTCCCTATTCTCCTCCCTTTGTGTTTCCAGCCTTCGCATCAACAGCATTCAGCCTGGGGGCACAGACAGCCAATCAGCTTGTAGAGTTGGGTGCCAGTGGGAGCTGATTGGAGGAGGTATGTGGGAGTCTCCAGGTAGAACAAGTCACCCTGGAGAGAAAAACAACCTCAGAGCCATTATTATCCTCTTTATCCAACTCAGCATTGCAGCAAATGCAATAGATCACCATGACCCCGAGCCAAATGAGCTCCCGTTATAGGCACAGTGTGATTTGTGGGGACCTCCCCACCCCCAACCAACCTTTCCACCTCCTTAGCATTTACGTCTGATTCTTTATTGTCATTTGGTCAGATTTCACTGTACTGTGACATTCTTAGCTTGCGGGTCTTTCATGTGAAAACTATAGCTGCTCTTTATATTGTGTATATATATATATATATATATATATATATATATACATACACACACACGATGTAGATATATTATATGCATATCTTTGGCTACTTATTTCAATTCTTAATTGTTTGAAGTCACATAACAACCCTGATAACACATATACAATGTACTAAACTAGAACCACTGTGTGGGCTATGGATCAGTTAGTCATCGCTGGGGTCTCTGAGCTGGTCCTGTTTGGTAAGACTGTGAGGTCTTTATCTCTGAGAAATGAGTCACACTCATTAGCCTTCATGAGACCAATCTCTGGCGTCCAGTGCTGATTTAATGCCTGTATGTAAGACACATGCAGTGTGGAATCACACGGCTACGCCCATTTACTGCACAGCCGGAGAGGCGAAGCTGGTCTTCTCGACTGCCACTCACCCGTCAAGCTGTCACAACTCAATTACCAGGGAGGCCAGCTCTGCAAAAAGGCTGCCTTCATGGTTCGATTCACAGTGTATCACAGGTAGTTAGGAAGTTCTGATGAACCTGCTATCTATATTATACCTTTCCCCCGCACTGTATGCGGACGTGTTTCATAAACCTGGTCATTGGGCCTCACACACTTCAGTGTTTTATTGCTGTAAAATTGTATTACAGCAGTAAAGAATAATTTAAATAAAAGTTTTTGAATAAAAGTGTGAACACTTCAGGAACTACTATGAATTATTCACCAATTACTATGAATTATTTAGTTTCTGCTGTGAATTATTCAGTAGCTATAATGAATTATTCAGTATTTACTATGTTATATTGAATAATAGTGTGAACTCTTCAGGAACTACTACGAATTATTTAGTATTTACTGTGCTATATCAAAAAATGGTATGAATTATTCACTAATTACAATGAATTATTTTGTTCATACTGTAAATTGTTCAGTAGCTACTCTGAATGATTCAGTGTTTACTATGTTATATTGACTAATAGTGTGAACTCTTCAGAAACTACTATGAATTATTTAGTATTTACAATGTTACATTGAAAAATAGTACGAATTATTTAGTAGCTATTATGAATTATTCAGTATCTACTATGTTATATTGAATAATAGTGTGAAATCTTTAGGAACTACTATGTCACGCGCTTGGATCCAGCCATGCAAGATGGGGACTCCACATCCCAGAATCCTCTGGAGTCTCACATGAATTCCTACTCCCCATCCCACTCCTGGCAGAGACCTCAGTCTTCTGATTACTAAGGACTCACACCTGCCATAGAAGTCCTGGGACTCTTAGGTTGGACTATTTAAGCCGAGACTTTTACTAGCTTCAATGCGAAGTGTTGTTCTGCTGAACCTCACAGAGCGTCTCTCATTGTGCTGTTTGTTTTCATGTGTTTAGACTTCCGTGTTTGTTTGCTGACTTTTGTCTTTTGCCTTGCCCCTTTTTCGGAGACCTCTGCCTCTGCCATTTGGATCTGTGCCTTTTTGACCCTAGCCCGGACTCTGACTACGATTCTGTTTTGCCCTTTTGTCGATTGGTGTTTTTGCCGTTTCATTTAAATCCCACTGATTTCCAATCTGCGCTCGTCTGCCACTCTGTCATCATCACATACTATGAATTATTTGGTATTTACTATGAATTATTCAGTGATTATGTCACGACCGGGCAGGGAGAAGACAAGTGCAGATAGTCAAAAGAGGCTTTATTAAAAATGGCAAATCCATATGAGTGGTCAAAAACAGGCCAGGGTCTCAACGTTAAGGAAAGGAAGACAATACAAAACATACCAGGGTGAATAAACAGCCCAGGGTTCGAGGCACGGCAGATCAATATCAGAGGCAAGGCAAAATTCACAAATGGAGAAAAGGGCAAAAAGGTCATACATGGAAAAAAACACAATCATAACAGGAATGCTTTGTAGAGTTGGGAAGAAACCACAAATAATACTCAGCGATAAGAACAGGGAACAAGGAGGTATATGTACTAGAGGAAACAGGTGACGGTAATCTAAAACTCAGGTGACTGAGACCTGGTTAGAGACATGTGATCTATGGGATGTGTGATGCAGGAGTCCAGGGCATTATGGGAGTTGAAGTTCGTGGGTATGTTTCCACTGTCAGAGACAGGTGCAGGCAGGACAGGAGCACTAGAAACGACTGGCGTGATAAATTGCTTGTTGCAGTGATTATCATATATTCACTATCTACTATGAATAACTCAGTAACTACCATGAATTATTCAGAAACTACCGTACTTTATCAATCCCAGTATGAAGAAAACAAAGGTTATGTGAATGGAAAACTTTCTCTCACTAACTTTTCTATGGAGTGACGCTTTTCAAATGCGTCCATTCATTAAAAACAAAGAGTCAACCTGTCAAGAAAAGTGACACAGTTTGGAACCCGAGAGAACAAGGATGAAGAAGCTGGAAAAATTGTCCAGGTTGTGGTCTTCTGTGATCTTCTGTGGTGCTTTGTGGATGTGAAAGCTGGACATTAAAAGAGAAAAGCTTTGAGAGAAATCATGAATGAGCCATTAAAAGACCTAAAGACCCAAACAGAGGAGAATTTGGGAGAAACATAGTCCAGATGGTTGCCAGGAGCCAGAATCAGCTGTGGAACTAATATAGTTGTGAGAGTGAGGTATTGATGTATGCCATCACAAACAGACCCTTAGAGCTCATGGAATGAATTATACAATAGAATTTCCACTGATGTGCTTTCATGTAACCTCACTGTGGCATCTGCAGCTGTGGTATGATGAAATATGCCTCATCCTGGTACGAGTCATCCCTCTATCAATAGACTATATATGGAGGGGTTTCTATTTGTGTGTATGCTGTGTTAGGAAGTTCCCCTCCTACCTTCCTTCCACCACTTCTTTATTCGTGAAAGCACCCGCTGTCTGAGAGCTGAGTGTATATGGGTGTGTGTGGTGTGTGTGTGGGTTGGTGTGAGTATCTAGGGCAATTCTCATGCCTGTGATCAGGACTGATGTTATTGATGTGACTTTTGGGTGAGTCAGTGTGTCAGTTCTTTCTATACGGGTATCTGTAAGGTTTGCACTCATGTGTGCAATTATACACTCTTGGAAACCAAAGGAGCTAAAAGAGCTTCTTTGGAGTGATGCCAGTTCTTTGAACATCGTTTCTTTCTCCACAAAATGTAAAGGTTCTACACAAACTGTACATCCTGGCCTTTATTTTTAGGAGTACCTGTGTCAGAGAGTATTTATATACATATGCGTTTTTTGTGCATTGCTACCTTTTTACCTGTTTTAGATGATGGAGATGTTTGTACAGGTATACCTTGAAGACAATGTTGCATTCATTGGACTCTGTATATTATTCCGTATTAAGGTTTATAACAGGCGCTACATATTCAACTCATCATAGTGAACCATATGAAATGGTTGGCTGGCCTTCACTTGCATTGCAGAGAGAAATTCATAGGATGTTTTGTCTATAAAGCGATTGGTGGTCAGCTACATTCATGTTGGCCACATTCATATCAACAAGCAAGTCTTGGTACAATGTACATTCTAATAGTTCAGCTGGACGGTAGAGTCTGAATATGGCAAGGCGGCTTTTAGTTGCAGTGCTCTGCATGGAATGATCTGCTACCTTCTTGGCCAGGGCTCACTTGTAAAAGAGATTTTTAATCTCAATGTGAATTGCAGAGTGAGGTTTTATGGACGGATGAGTCCATAAATTTGTGATTAGGATTACTTCGATGATGACCTAATCTCTAAGACTGAACTTTGGAAGTGTGGAAAAACTTAAGGTGGGTCCCCACCCCAACCCAATGCTTCTTAGTCTCTGATCGCTGACCATCTTGCTGTCCTACTCAAGAAGCGGCTGAGGGCACAGGTCTGAACATCACTGTCATTACATGAAGCGAAGGACATGAGAGTGTAACTCAAGCTGGTAAATGCATTTAACCCTTGCTACTGGCCAGAAACCCACCTGAGGAGACCTGAACTCTCTGGTGTTTTGCTATACCGAAACCTCGAAGCGGCATCAGTGGTTACTGGCCAGCACTGTTTTATAACCAGCACCTCCCTGTGATTACGGCCTGAAAAATCAGTCACTGTCTCTACACTAGGGCATCATAACAAATGCAAAAAAGAGTGGACAAGAGTGGACACACTAAATACTGAAAAAAAAATGTTATATTTAGTTGTTGAGGCTTCTGTATAGTCCTCCATTAAACATACATCTCCTTTTCTTTTCCTCTGGTGGTGAAAAATTACTTGTCCCTAATGGTCATTTTGACCACTTGGAAATCAACACCTTAAACGGCCCAAAAAGGGTCCACGGGGGGGCTGAAAGTGTAATTACACACTTCTACAACCATAGAATACCTCAACCAAACCTTAGTATGTAATAAATCTGGGATTTGAAGAGGTTAAAGAAATGAAAAGGTGGTCTCTGACTTTTGCACGATTTATATATATAAAGGTAAGCAGACATCATCAGATATACAGTCATTAATAAATAGGTGTCCGGGTGACCTGTGGACTGACTCTACTGGACACAGTATGAAATCTACTTTACATTTGCCTCTATGGTTCCTCGCAATACAATAACTGGGGCAGTGTGATAACCCACTGTCCAGTGAGCACAGCATAAACAACTGGATGTTTCCCTGCTGACCAGCGAGTGATTTTCTGCTGATTTGTTGAACTCCTCATCCTCTTAGAGCACCCTGCTCTCCAACACAGCACACACAGCAGCTCAGCCTACACAAAACACCACAATTACACAATATATCGCTGTAGTCGGAGCAAAGCCTCGTATCTCCAAAATGATAACTTTACAGGAGAAGGAAAAAACCTACTTTACTTTACATGTAAGTCAATGGAACCAGATTTTTTTCCAAGTCATGTTGTGCCGTTTCTTTTGGTCCATTCATTATGAAATTTACACACAATATGAAGAACAACAGGCTTTTTCAAAGCATGTCAAAAACTAAAGAATGACAAAAACGGAGATACGAGGCTTTCTTCTGACTCGTACACAATAAACTCGTAATACCACACGATCTGAACGCAAACTGAAATGTCCAGCATGCAAAAAACGGCCTATGGTTTCAACAAATGGCCCCAACCAACAGTTTGGTTGCTGGTGGTTTCATGGAAAGTGTTTAAAACTGACGGCTGTTCTTTTCCAGCCATAGACTGACATAGTGTGATTGTGATAATCCCAAAAATAAACATTGTTTATTTGATGGAAATTGAATTGAATTGATGGAAATTTCTTTATTTTTTTAAACTTCAGCTTTATTCATTAATTTCTGCATTATTCAAAGGTTGGGATGTAAAATAAAAATAGAATGGACTACATTCCAGTGAGGGTGGTGTTCATTACAGTGGCGGTGATAGGAACCAGGGGTCACAATGTCTATGGTTCAAATATATTTTATTTACCATATAAAACCACAAGTGAACCTACACAAGCTACAAAACCCTTTTCGAGGAATGGATCATGATATCATACCTTTCTATGAGGGAGCTTTTATAGACATTAAGGGCTTCAGACGTCTGGTTCCCTTCACCACCACTCTCAGGGCTTCTGACTTGGTCAGTTTGTCTTGAATAAAATTTCACTCTGAAATTTAAGCCATTCTGAATGACTGTGCTAATTGTTTATGTATGGATTCCTCGTTAATTCATATACTTAATGTCTTAAATTGCATATATTATTGTTACTGTTATTATTACCAGCATAAACACCGAACTAAGGCTCACAAACTGAATCTCAGTGCATTTGTAAAGTGACAATGAAGGTGTGAACTATTCTATTCTATTCTATTCTATTCTATTCTATTCTATTCTATTCTATTCTATAACGTTTAATTTGTCAGTAAATGGGTGGAAAGGCTCTTTAAAGGTATAGTGTGTGTGTAAAAGCTCCACATTTCCGTATGTTAATGCAAACCCCATCCTCCATCTCATTACCCTACAAACTGTCGTCATCTCTTCTGTCTGTTGCCATAGTTACCTGGCTCCTTGTTCATGGCTCCACTCCACCAGCCTCTATAATGTGCATGCGAGAGACCATCCTAGTGTGTGTGAGAGAGGAGGAAAGTGTGTGTGTGTGTGTGTGTGTGTGTGTGCATATATGAATGTATGAATGCATATGGTCCTAATGTAGGTTCATGGATATGTATATCCTAACATGGACAAATGAAAGAACAAAGAGCTAACAAAAGGGGAGGGGAGGGGGAGAGGAAGTAGAAGGAAGAGGGATAGATGGAAGAAGAGAAAGGAGGGTGGAATTGTAATCTTCTTACTGTGCAGCACTGCTGTGCTTTGAATGCACTGTTGCTGGAATGATGGAGGGGGAACAGGAGGACAGAGAGAGAGAGAGAGAGAGAGAGAGAGAGAGAGACAGAGAGAGAGAGAGAGAGAGAGAGAGACAGAGAGAGAGAGAGAGAGATCCACTCGCACCAGCATAATCTGTAAGGGTCCATGGAGGTTCTGACCACTGAAGTACAGGGTTAAAGGGAGCTAACGAAGTATCAGAGAAACAGATGGACTACAGTCTGTAACTGTAGAACTACAAAGTGGTCATAATGTGCCTGATCGGTTTATGTCGTACTGTATTTCCATGTGTGTGTAATTTTTTTTCTGATACTATACAATGTCGTCACTGTCGGAAAACACAAGCTTGTCTCTCCAAAAAGAAAAGTTAAAAGAGAAGGAAAAATATTTTAATGAATGAAAGGAATGCAGGAATATACAGAACACACACACACACACACACATGCACACACACACACACACACGTCTCTGACCCACATCAGATGTATGCGGCCACAGTACAGGTGTGTTCTGGGCAATCGTGTGAATGTGTGTGTCTCGCCTTGAGCGGAGATCCATTGCTTTCCGAGTGAAAGCACACCCACATGCATGCTGGTTGGTGAGGGATGCGGGGTTGCCATGGCAACGGCTGAAGGAGAGTGGGGTTTGGAGGATGGGGAGGGGGGGGGGGGGGTTCACACATGGTTTATGAACTGTGGCTATGCAGAGCAACCGAAGCCCATAAATATTACACAGCAGACCAGCTTGACTGAACTGAGATGGACCTATAAATATAGACAGGCTTCAGAAACACACACACACACACACACACACACACACACACACACACACACACGCACACTGTGAAAGTGTACAAAGCGTTTGGTCGGGAGAGAGGAGGACGCTGAAACACACAAAGCTCTGTATTTGGTTGATTCACTAGATTCACTTATGGACCTCGTTTCCACATTAATAACATTTAGGCCATTAGAGCAACACAGCTGCTGTTCTTAAAGGAATACTCCAGCATTTCTCCATCCAGCCTCCATCTACTACATCTGTAGAGTGCATCCCATTACCATGGGCAGTAATTTCAGCACACATCCTTGTATTTAGCAGAGATGTTGGCAAGTCATGTGATATGAGTTTGAGTCTTGAGTCCAATTTGAGTTTCAAGTCCTCAGTAGAGAAATTTACTTCAGTTTACTTATGAGATGCTGTTCTTTTGGACAAAGCCAACTAGAATAACAGCTCATGCAGCTGAAAGTGTTTTTTTCAGATGCTATATGAGATGGGTGAATTAGCTAAGAGGTAGAATTGGCAAAGACTAAATTGGGGAGAAACCTGGGTAAAAAAAGTCAAATCATGAGTGTTTAGAGTAGAGGATTAATAAATTCTTACCAGAGAATCAGTAACACATCAACAGTATATCAGCGAAGTAGCAGCAGTGAAGCGTCTGAATACACTGAAGTAAATATCTTGTAGATGTTCTGTTGATACATTACTGACGATAAGCAGATGTGGTGTTAATATGTTACTTCCACTGCACAAAACCTAACCTTACCAACCTTACCCAATACCTAACACTCACACTGGCCCAAATCCTACCTCTAACCTTAAACTCAACCCTAAATCTAATCCCAACCCTCACCGCAGCCCTAATCCTAACCCTAACTTTAACCTCAATCCAAAACCTAACCCTAACTTTAACCTCAACCCAAAACCCAATCCTAATCCTAACCTTAACCTCAACCCAAAATCTAATCCCAAGCCTCACCCTGACCCTAACCCTCACCTTAATCTCAACCCAAAACATAATCCTAACCCTAACCTTAACCTTAACCTCAACCCAAAACCCAATCCCAACCCTAACCTTAACCTCAACCCAAAATCTAATCCTAATCCTAACTTTAACCTCAATCCAAAACCTAATCTTAACCCTAACTTTAACCTCAACCCAAAACCCAATCCTGACCCTAACCTTAACCTCAACCCAAAACCCAATCCTAATCCTAACCTTAACCTCAGCCCAAAACCTAATCCTAACCCTAACCTTAACCTCAACCCAAAACCTAATCCCAAGCCTCACCCTGACCCTAACCCTCACCTTAATCTCAATCCAAAACCTAATCCTAACCCTAACCTTAATCTCAATCCAAAACCCAATCCTAACCCTAACCTTAACCTTAACCTCAACCCAAAACCCAATCCTAACCTTAACCTCAATCCCAAAATCTAATCCCAAGCCTCACCCTGACCCTAACCCTCACCTTAACCTCAACCCAAAACCTAATCCTGACCCTAATCCTAACCCTCCCCTTAACCTCAACCCAAAACCTAATCCTGAACCCACCCAGAACCTATAAAGGACCCCACGCAACAGATGCAGCAGAGTTTGCTGCTTTCAGCAGTAATCTTGTTGAGGATGACCTGAGTTGCCAGTTTAGATACACCTGATGTGATAATACCAGTATTAAAAGACTACCTTTCTGGTCCTGTAGTGCTGAGAATGATCCACCACTCAAATCTGAGCACTGGTGGTCCTATGGTGGTCACTTTCCATTGACTGACATAATAGATCAGTTGCATGCTAACAGATTGACTGCAGGCAGTAATTATAAAGCTAGAAAGTGCACTTATAGTTTCTGAACGTAGATTCACTGGATCCACAGTTAGCGTCTCCTTTGAATCACATAAATCCAAAGCTCTGTTTTCTTTCAGTGGTGGATGCAGGTGGGTGGATGCAGAGAAGTGTGACGCGGCGCTCTGTCTCTTCGATAAGCATTAAGTGGGGCAGTGGAGCCGAGCTTTTCTTAGAGCACTTCATAATTATTTCACCCTCTGCGCCTTCGCTCGCGAGAAAAAAGCAGCTGACATGTGACACAGCTCTTGCCAACTGCTTTGTCTCTCAGCCCACATGCACGAAAGCTCCTCAAGGCTCTAATTGCGTTTGTGGTCTTTGATGCTTTTTATTTCATAGGATTTTTCTTAGCTCACGACTGGCCCTGACCCATACTGATATGGTGTTAATACACTGAAATCTGAAGGAGGGTGTTTGACTTCTGTGCTGTAATACAGTGTATTGACATCAACTGCAATTGCATTTTATGTTGCGGTAACAATGTTTTGTACGCACTCCCTCTATGCTCTAAAAAATATGGGTTCATTAAGGGTTCCTGGTTTGAATGTATGGTCGTACAGTCTCAGAAATAAAGGTACTAGACTGTCTCTGGGGCAGTTCCCCTCTTGTCACTGGGGTGGGACCCTCAAGGCTCCATCTCAGTCCCTTTAGTCAGGGAACATAACTGAACCATAATCCACTGAGATGATCTGTTCTAAGCTGGACTGACTCCACACACCCCGCCTCACCTCCAGGCTTTTACTCTACTGCTCTGTTTTAAAACATTCGGTTATGAAAAGGAACAAATACCAACTTTTCACCTGGAGGAACTGATTTAAGCTTCACAATCAGACCTTAGAACCACTGGAGAACCTTTGAGGGAACATTTAGTGTCTGTACGTTGATGAACGAAAAATGTTCCAGCACAGAACCTTCATTTCTAACTGTGTAAGGGTAACTTGTCATGGATGCTGCCCCAATACATTCATACTCACTCATTGGGTACACTCGGCCTGATCGGTGAGAGCACGATGATGAATGGACGAGAAAAGTGAGGATTTCTCTCTGTCTTCTGTTTTGTGTGCAGTTTGTCTGTGTGTTCAAAAATGTCATTTTTGGATGGTCTAAATCCTGTGTGCTGGGAGAGGGAGCTCTGGTTGACGGCCTTGTTTCCATGACAACGGCAGCTGCAGTGGGGCTTTTTCCTCCTTTAAAGGAGGCTGCCAATTCTGATGGGGGGGAAGGGGAAGAGGGGGAAGGGAAGAGAGAGAGAGAGAGAGAGAGAGAGAGAGAGAGAGAGGGGAGACTCGTTCATACAGCAGATGGAGTCTTTTATTCCAGCAGAATAACTCTCTCTCTCTCTCTCTCTCTCTCTCTCTCTCTCTCTCTAGTCTGCAGAAGGCAGTGACAGCACTGCCTCAGAACAAAGACAAGAAAAAAAAAGGTTTCCATGAGCACAAACAGCAATTGACTCATCCAGGCTCCGCCCACAAATGTGTTCTTCCATAGCTGCTGCTGTGAAGTTGGGCCAGCTTTACAGAATGCTGGTACAAATTCCATTCAGCCTAATGAGGAACTACAGAAGGGACTGAGTTTATATCACAATACCTACATTTAGAGTCGGTTATTCATTCAGTCTAATGAGAAACTGTAGAACGGACTCGGTTTATATCACAATACCTACATTTAGAGTCGGTTATTCATTCAGTCTAATGAGAAACTGTAGAACGGACTCGGTTTATATCACAATACCTACATTTAGAGTCGGTTATTCATTCAGTCTAATGAGAAACTGTAGAACGGACTCGGTTTATATCACAATACCTACATTTAGAGTCGGTTATTCATTCAGTCTAATGAGAAATTGTAGAACGGACTCGGTTTATATCACAATACCTACATTTAGAGCCGGTTATTCATTCAGTCTAATGAGAAATTGTAGAACGGACTCGGTTTATATCACAATACCTACATTTAGAGCCGGTTATTCATTCAGTCTAATGAGAAACTGTAGAACAGACTCGGTTTATATCACAATACCTACATTTAGAGCCGGTTATTCATTCAGTCTAATGAGAAACTGTAGAACAGATTCGGTTTATATCACAATACCTACATTTAGAGTCGGTTATTCATTCAGCCTAATGAGAAACTGTAGAACAGACTCGGTTTATATCACAATACCTACATTTAGAGCCGGTTATTCATTCAGTCTAATGAGAAACTGTAGAACGGACTCGGTTTATATCACAATACCTACATTTAGAGTCGGTTATTCATTCAGTCTAATGAGAAACTGTAGAACAGATTCGGTTTATATCACAATACCTACATTTAGAGTCGGTTATTCATTCAGCCTAATGAGAAACTGTAGAACAGACTCGGTTTATATCACAATACCTACATTTAGAGTCGGTTATTCATTCAGCCTAATGAGAAACTGTAGAACGGACTCGGTTTATATCACAATACCTACATTTAGAGCCGGTTATTCATTCAGCCTAATGAGAAACTGTAGAACTGACTCGGTTTATATCACAATACCTACATTTAGAGCCGGTTATTCATTCAGTCTAATGAGAAACTGTAGAACGGACTCGGTTTATATCACAATACCTACATTTAGAGTCGGTTATTCATTCAGTCTAATAAGAAACTGTAGAACAGACTCGGTTTATATCACAATACCTACATTTAGAGCCGGTTATTCATTCAGTCTAATGAGAAACTGTAGAACACACTCGGTTTATATCACAATACCTACATTTAGAGACGGTTATTCATTCAGCCTAATGAGAAACTGTAGGTTTACTATAGGTATATGAAAGATTAAGTGTGGATACCTTCATCATGGTGGCAAATTCATCATTGTCTTTTTTCACCCTGCCTTGATACGTACCAGCTCAGTAGTTCACCATTATATTGAAAGTCTGCTACAGTTTCTCTTTAGATTGAATGAGATTTTTTTTACCCACAGCTTCTCCATCTTAGCAGCACTAAGTATGGATGCATTTGTGGGCGAGTCTGGATGGATTTTATGAGCTAATTCTGCTAAAGTCATGCAAATCTTTAGTGAAGCGAAGACCAATTCCAAAGCTAAAGTGACAATTTAAGTGCTTATTTGCTTCATGCTGTACAATAATGAAGCTGCTTTGATGGAACCCTGTGGTCTGAACGTAAGCAGTGAAAAGTTTATAAGTGAAAGGTGTGTAATTCAGAAGTGTTGGTCAGTTGGCCTTTTCCAAACCAGTACACTCAATGAGTCGCAAAGAGCTGACCTTTCCCTGATGAGATGACCACCAACACAGCATGATGGAATTTGAAAAGAGCATCTGGCCTGTGTGTGTGTGTGTGTGTGTACGTATACGTATATATAAACACACACACACACACGCACACACACACACACACATATATATATATGTGTATATATATATATATATATATATATATATATATATATATATGGGCAATGGGCAGTTGCAACTTGCTTCAGTCATGCTAAGGGTTAAAATCCATCTTTTTTTCTGGTTTGATGATGTTTGTACAAACAGAGACCCCTCTTTACTCTTGGGGTGATTAGCAAAGCCCCTGATTGGCAGAATAATTGCTTTGGCAGAGGGTAAATGGAGGGCTTATTGGAAAAGCAGCTGCTAGGAAGACCCGTCTGCTTGAGCCGATTCTGTAATGCTCCATTTTCTGCTCTTAGCCGCTCCCCATTCTTCCTAATGCCGCTGCCCAGTCTTATCGTCCGGTGCCCTCAGGTCTTAAAAAAAGACCTCTCTGCCTGAGGCCTGTTCCTTTCCTGTTGAAGCTACTTAATGGAATACACATTTGTCATATAAGCCAATGGGCAAGTGCAGGTATCTGAGTTTATTAGGTCCTCTATTCTGCGGCTAAGTATAGCGACTCATATTGAAATGATCTTCGGCAGTCGACTACATGTTACTGTGGAAGATAGAGGTTTGGTTGGAGTTGTCCTGTCTGAAATGGAAATGGAGGGTCTTTCGGGACACAGATGATTCACATTTGTGTATCTTCATCTTATGAATAATGCACATTAGTCCATTTAATAGATTCCTATTCACGCCACTGGGGTCTGCAGTGTCACCTTCTGAAGCACTATGGTACATTAATAAGCCTAGTATATGTGCTGATATGTGAGGTGGCCACTTACAGGCTTTTAGAGATGGAAGCTGCAGAGTCTGAGAAAACGCTCCTTCCTCTCATCACCACGGCAACCGCTGCAGTGGTTTAGGCATCAGCCATTTTGTGAGCTCTCTCTCTTTGCACGCTTGTGCAGCTTAATAAAATGGTGGCTTATTATGATCTGGTAAAAAAGTAGCTTATTGGCCTATGTTACATTATCATTTTTGGACCACATGTTCATATACATTATATTGGTGAAGTCTTAGGAATGTATATTTACTATTGCACGTAGCGTAGCTGATACAATTAGAAGATTAAAGATGATCGTTATTCATGTTATTCTGGTCTCAAAGGAAACATCTGCATTACCGTTTCGATGAAATATGGGCTGCTGTGTTGTGAGAAAGCAATGCTCTGTCATCGAGCTTCATTTCCTCAGCAGGCTCCACTGTGTCACTACACATGAGTCAGAGTGTATATCAGCAGGACTGGGGCTGCTGCTCCTGGGAATGATTCTCTGGCGCTGAGCGAGAACTGAAAATATCCTGTGTTTTTTAGCCAAAAGACTCTAAGCATCTCTCAAGCAGACAGTGGTGGATCAAAGAAGGATTGGTTGATTGTCAGTAAAACTGCGTTTGACGTGAATCTCAGTTTTGTCATTTAGGTCCTGCGTCAGTGGATCTCAGACTGGTCCTCAGAGACCAACTCCCAACACATAGGGATACAGCAAAAATACGGACCATCTGGAAGGTCCTAAGGACCGGCTTGAGAACCACTGACCTTTCCAACACTTGCAAGGACATACCTCACTATGAGTTACATTTAGAGACTATTCTGGTGAATGACAAAGAAGGGCAGCATGCGTAGGGCTGCGTTACACCTACATAAGCCTTTCATGACAACTAACACAAACCGACATGAACTTTTATTAGAGCTAACTCCAATAAGAGTAAAGCTTCCCAATCCCATGTTCACATCTAGAGGTAGGGTGTCCAAAACCTTGTTGAGATAGAGGGGTGGGGTGAAGTATTAAGGCTACATGGCTCTCCAAATGGAGGTTTTTCCAGATGCAAACTCCAAACAGAGTGTAAAGAAAGAAAGAAAGAAAGAAAGAAAGAAAGAAAGAAAGAAAGAAAGAAAGAACGGCAAGCCAAAAATGTGAGAACTTTCTTCATTAAAAATGATGCTAACCACTGCTTTATCTTAATTTAATGTCGTTTCAATGTATTATGGTCCTTTTCTTCATAACAAGCATAAAACATCACTAGTAGCACGCTGTTGTACTGGTAGCTAGCTAGCTAAATTAGCTAAGCTACATTCTCAGTTAAACTCTGCACCATTTAAGGCGGAACAGGAAAATTCGAACAAGAAGCTGGTGAGTAGCTGATCTTAGCTTCATATCACTGAAGAATTAGGGGGGTGATAATAATAATCGCCCCCCTGTTTGAAGGCGTATGATCCCTAAATGTAACTAAAGCCCAGCAGTGAGGAGCTGAACTTTCCCCTCCTCTGCTGTCCCTGCAGACGGGCAGGGTCGCCTACAGAGCGGTGCTAGCAGCTGATAATGAAGTGATGCTCTTTTATTTGAGGGTCTCATTTCAGAGGGAAGATCTCAACCACTACAGTTCGTAACTTGGGGCAAGGTGACTCTCAAAAACAAGGGGTAGGGGTAAAAATAAGAAATGGGATTGGGCCTACGTTGTCATTTGACCTCAGCAAATGTTATGACAGCTTGGAATGTGCTTTTTTTAAATTTAGTATAGATTTAGGTCAGGTGTCATTAAAAGCAGCCCTTCAGTAAATTGACATTACAATACAGATGTAGGCAAGCGTTAAAGGTCCTGCCCAAGGACTCTAATTGGTGTAACGTTCCCCGGGTGGGGAATTGAACCCTAGTCTGCAGCAGTATTACCCACTAAACTACACCAGCCTCACATGTTTTATCTATAAATCCTCTGGCCCAGTGATATCCAGTCTTTTTCATTATTTCACACATAGTGATATGATTGCTTGTGGTTTGGTGCATCGAGTTTCACAGCCTTTCCTACAGCCATTTCTTACACTTTTGAACATATAGCAGACTTCGCAAGTGGAATGTCCTACTTCATAAAGTCTCAACAGAGCTTCTTATTCTGAAGCTGATGTTTTCTCTTCTTGGTGTTTCTGAGCTAATTTAAAATTACTGACACAGTGGGTCATCCCCTTTAAAGCTGCACAGCTCTGAAAACTATAAAACGTATTACTCCACCGTTTCCATCATTCTGCAGAGCAAATCATGTGCTTCGTATGCTTTAAATAAATAAATACATAAATAAGCTTTTCGGAGATTATATTTGATCACCTACTCTGTGTGCTCCAACACTAACTGGGATTATTTGAATATAAGAGCATTATAATATGACCTGTTATAAGCATGTATGCAGTCACATTGGCCATTTTCTGACCACACAGTCAAAAACAAGATCTAACCCAAAACCATCCAACGGAATTTATCATTCTAGTTGCGATTCATTTTCAACCATTATAATAATCATGACCAGCAATGTATGGTCATTTTCGTGGTCTTTTTGGTCATTTTAAGCCGCTTCAAAGCATCTAATTCGACTACTTAGCTAACTTGCTTGTACAAATGTCTTCATTTGCACAAAATAAAGGCTTCAGTTTTTCTCCCAAGAGTGTGAAATGAAACATTGGCTATACTTACTATCCACACTAGTTACCTTAGCTTAACACTAGTTTATTTTACCCTTAAGGCATTTGGCTGACGCTCTTATCCAGAGCGACTCACAATTTGATCAATTTACACAGGTAGGCGAAGGTGGTCTTAGGAGTCTTGCCCAAGGACTCTTATTGGTGTAGTGTAGGGTGGTTACCCAGGTGGGGATTGAACCCCAGTCTGCAGCATAGAAGGCAGAGGTGTTACTCACTACACTAACCAACCACTTGGCCTACATTCTGGTGCACTTATTGGTGGAATAATGGTCTATTCATAATCTCTTCACCGAGAAGATAAATGCAGTTGCAGTTGTTACCAGAGACATCACAAAGTGCATTATAAGGTCCAGCTGGTACCTATAAACCTGTAACTTGTGGTACTGGACCAGTGACCAATGGCAAAAGCACAGATCCTTGTTTTCTGGTAGTATGGGAAAATTGCCATAGTAGTCATATGTACCGTATTCATATAGGCAACATCAGCACCTACTAATCTAACAATACTATGTTACGTAACACCTTGTAGTTTTCACTAGTTTCACTTGTGAAAAGAGAACATATACTCAAGGCCAGACGTGGTTGTGAGTTCTGACAAACTTTTATTTGAAATGTAAGTGTTCCATTAATAAACAAGAACATAAACAAAGAAACAGCCATATAAATATCTGCATTATAAAATAAAAGCGTAACATGAAGCGCTAAGCATTTTAAAAGAAGGTAATCACGGTCGAATACAGAAAGGTATTCAAGCAGCAGACAGACATTTAGATATATATATAGATAGATTCATAGTTAAACAGACAGGAATGGCATTCCGGTAGCATTAAGAGTTGACTGTAATTACAAACACAGAAGACTCTAGAGAGATGGGATGGGGTAGCACGCTAAAAACCATAGGCTATTTTTTTTTTTTTTTCGTTTTCAAAGTTCAGGTGATCGAAGAAATAAAGCGAAAGAGAAGGAAAAACACAAAAATATGCACAAATTTTCACAAGCCCTAAGCTACGATTGCGTGTCTTGCAGAGACTGCAGGTTGTATTTACAGTTGGGTTAGTCAGTGAGCTTGAAGCTTTTGTGTCTATAGCACTACAACTTGATCAGTTTTTCTCTTCTTTCTTTCTTTCCTTCTCTTTTTTTTAGCTTTTCTTTTATTTTCTAAAAAATACTGAAACATTCCTGTGCTAGCCTGATCTTTGTGGCGCTAGTTTATACAGACAGGTTACATATCTTATTTACATTGTGATGAAGGGTTGGTGCGTTTAGGGTTGTGCAGAGTAGAAGAGGGCTGGCCAAGCATGGAGTGGCCTAAAGTGAGTTTTCCTGGTGTTATTCCCAGTTGAGCCATGCATGCTCCTCCCACAACTGCGTTCTGTCGAAGCCACCGTTGCACAAAGCTCAGTGCTGGTCAGGATACACGTATGAAAGGCCATTATGTTGGAGTAGATCCAACGTAGCTCAGTTTCAATCACGACAGCACAGTCCAGCTTGACAGCATAGCATATTAAACTGGAAATTCCCATTATGAAGCAAATCTAAACAAAATTTTCTTTGATATGTCCCCAGTTTTTTCATGCCGAATTCCCATCAGCGAGTTAGGTGTCCTCCTAATGTGTCACATGATGCTACCAAGCTGAGAGGGTGAAGAGCGGCACATGCTTCCTCCAAGACGTGGCATCTTTTAAAACTGCTGCTAATGCTAACAGATGTCCATGCTGCCTATAATCGCGTGGAGTGATACCCACCCAGAAATGATGCTGTCTCGGACTCCTGGCCATGGACGGGCCTAGCGAGCTCCCAGAGATGGGGCCACTAATTAGGCAGTTGCGCCACTTAGGAACCTCTGAATGGGATTTTTGCCGGTGGCCTGTAAATCTTGTCCAGCTTCCCAGCATTTGCTATGAAGGAATGGATTAATGGGTGGAGCATGGATGGGTCAACTGAAAAGTATCTTCATTTGCTTGAGAGCCACTTTAGAACATCATCAGTACTTTACATGTTCATCCATGCTTCCTTCAATCCAACTGAGCATCCAGTTGATCTACCTACACCTTCCTAGCTTCTAACCAACCCCAAACATGTGAAGAACAATCCCACCAACCCAGACACCATCCCCTTTAAGCACTTTAACATAACTCTCACTCTGGGTGCCCAAGCCCCCCATTCACTCAACCAGTATGGCATAACTCATAGACCAAAAACCTTGAGTAACTGCCACCTTATCCAAGGTTTAGAAAACGTGGCGTACTTCGTCTGATGCGAGTCCACAGGATTGATTTACAGCTATAATAGAGTTCAACCGCTGGATTCAGCCATTGATAATAGCTGTTTACCTATCATTAACCTCACATTGCTTTAATTATTCTCACAAATGTAATGACACCATATCCAATCGTATTCCTTTTTCCTACAATGCAAACAGCCCAACTTTTCAGTTGCTGGTGGTTTTTTTTTTGCATGAAAAATGCATTTTCTAATTTTCTCTACGGTTAACATTTACTGCAACTTGTGACTTTCAATTTAATATCTTACCCGCACTGCATAGTTCATTTTCAATACTCCTATTCATGTCGAAGTGGCTCATGCAAAAACAAATCAGGACCTCTGGGGGCTATGGCACATCCTCTTTAGAAACCTAATACCGACATATTTCATTCTTGTTTACCACAAGAAGGATCTACTTTGCATTAAAATGAACACAAAAAAGCCTTAACGCGACAAAGGATCAGTATTTTTTCTTCAGTTATGCTATCTTACAGGACAGATTTCCCCGCCTAGAGGGTCGCTTTTGGAATCTGAACAGATCTCGCCCTATTTAGTCCCTCTTGATGTCACCATTTCAACAGCACAGTACAAAAAAAATACCAAAAACAGAAACAAACTGAAAAAGAAACGGGTGATTCGTTTGCATCAAAATAATATGGAACAAAACAAAAATGGAGGTTAACATAGCTTAAATGCGTCATCTCACAACAAAAGGATATTCTGATTAGTATCCCCTTAAACTCTAAGACTTCCATTCCTCTCGTAACTACGTAGTAGTTTCATAGTAGCTACTGAATACTCCGTGGTGGGTCCTGGATAATGGACACAAATGAATACCAAGCCCAGAGTTTAAGGGGTTGAAACATTCTAGCGAGGGAAAAGCTAACAAGTGCAGAGGAGAAACGCTCAGATCCCCACAGCTATGATCATTCTCCACCGCTATGCCAACGCGTCACTCTGCCTTACTTCTTGTCCTTCTTCGTGGCCTTTTTCTTGCTGGCCGGAGTTGGGGCGGCCTTCGGAGCCTCTGCTGGAGGCAGGGCTTGGGGTGGAGGCAGAGCCTGCTGGGGCATCTGCTGCTGGGGGTTAGCCGTAAGTGTGGCGGTGCTGCCTGGGATGTAGACGTTCTGGCGGTAGTCGGGAACGTACTGCGCATTGTAGCGAGGACCCAAAGTCGCTGTGGCTTCACTCACTTCTGAGGGGAGAGCGAAGGACATGGGGGGAAGAGGGTGGGATAGAGTGAGAGTTGGGGGGGGGGGTTGGAGAGGTAGAAAGAAATAGGAGGAAGAAAGAAAGAAGGAAGAGAGGGAGAAGTTAGAGCATATGCAACTTAGGGCAGAAGACATATGCCACCGTTTAAAAGCTTGGAGTCACTTCTCAGATAATTCTATGATGTGCACAAATCCCTTAATTCAGGAACGATATGGCATCTTATAGCATCTTATCTCAGGTTAGGAAATCCTACTCAAAACTACTCAATCAAGGTTGGTAATCAGTCGTTATGTCTGTAACCAAGCAGCTACGGGGGGGGGGGGGGTTTGGGTGGGGGGTGGGGGGGGCGGGTAGAATTTTCAATAGAATGTTTATGGGTGTAATAGAATGGCTATGGGTAGTAACAGAAACTGCCACTGGCATTGTCCTAAAGTTAAGACAGTAATTAAGAGTTTTTTAGTTGGAATGCCTATTATCTAAAATTAGACGAAGATGTTGAACTTACAAAAACATTATTCTACAACGGCTACTGGCCTAAATTCGACCCCAGCTAAAGTTGTCATGGTGATTTGCTAGATAAGCATGCTGAGTTATGTTTCTTTGATATGACCACTGGTTCCTGTCACAGTCGTGGCCATAAAGGGCTATGAGGACACCGATATCCCAACCTCAGTAGGTGCAGATGGGTTTGGGATTTTACCACAATCTCCAACTATAAAATTCAATGTGGAAAACAGCAACATCCTCAAAATGGGTAGGCTAATATGATAAAAATCTATTATTGGTAATTCTAAATCAATCAAAACCAGTGAAACTTCATACAGGCTTCAATATGCACTGCTGAAATAGGAACTTGATAGCACATATCCTTTATATATGAGTAAAAAAGGTAGTAATTAAGTCCTAAAAAATCAGTAGATCAGAAACTAAGATTTGGGATTTTGTTGTGCACTTATTTGGCACGTCACATTTCTCCAAGGTTTTTTTTTCCCACTAAAATGTTGGTCCTGGTTATAGTTGTAAACAATTCAGACTCCCCAGTTTTCCAAAAGAGCAGTCTGATTGACTCTCTATGTCTTAATAACTGATTTAGGCAGACATTTAAACAATTAGAATCCCTTTTTATTTTTTATCTATTTGAAACCGGTGATGTTGTACAGGTCTAGCATATTACAGTCATTCTATATATTCATCTGCAACCAAGCGTGTTTTGTATTATCTAGATTTTTGAATGGTAGTGCAGCTCACAGTGACTAAAGCTCTGCACTGCAGCTCTTCCCGTGACCTGCTTTTGCCTCTCCCTTCCCCATGCATTATGTATTCTGTAACACATACACGTGCACAAGCTCACACTGCTTGGACGATGTCGTAGGTTCAATGACGCTCAAAGAGGAAGACCCCTAAACAACACCCAAATCCATGCGTTACAGACGGGGGTTTGTGGCTCATTGACAAAGCCGACTTTCATGCGTTTCTTTCTTCATTTATTGGCTGCGGCGATTCTTCGGTGGCTTCATGTGGTGCTATATGTACTAAATAAATGGTGAAAAGAGCTCATTCATAGCCTGCATCGGTGGATAGCTGGTCCTTAGAACTAATTCACCACTGCACACAGCACTAGAAAGGGGAACAGTGCTGATAAGCCAGTGCCGCATTTGCAGGCAGTCTGCAGCTGTGCTACTGAGGAAGAAAGACTCTTCTGTCCTTTACCGCTCCATTAGTCTATTAAGAGTCAATGGGCTCTGTGCTGCATTGTGCTCACTGGAAGTATCTCTCTCTCTCTCTCTCTCTCTCTCTCTCTTTCATTTTACCTCCTTGGTTCCCTTATTCCTTATTCCATCCAGTGACAGGCAATCTTGCCTTGAGAATTTGACCTTGAGGTGTGATGTCACTCACTGCAGAGGGAAAGGGGGGACTGTACATCATCCACTGATTTCCCTCACATAGAGATTGAGCTAAACAGCTGGAGTTTGAAATCTGTGTTTTCAGTACTGTAAAGCTTGCAGGTAAATATATAAAATTATGCTACCATCATTTGGTGGAAGGTGTTCAAAAGGGCTGGCGACATTTTCCTGGCAGTTTTAAGGCTATACTATAGTTTCTCAGGGAGATTCACTCGAAAGAGGCCCTGAATATTCTGGAATAACTCTCACTTGGACAAAGCAATATGAACCAAACAACATGCAATGAGCTCCTCGGTATATGGAGCTTTGAACAAGCCAGGACGCCCCTGCGTCGGAGCGACGAGGGAGGCGCCGGACAGCCGTCGCAATGCTTAACCTCTCTAATGCTTGCCGGTATTTTCAGGAACATGGAGCACCGAGTCAAATTGTGTCTGGCAAAAATGGAGATCACATCCAGCATCACATGTAATGTGATCGATTACATATACATGAAGGTATGCAGAATATTTTTCTGGTTCAGTTTGCTTCATCCTAATGGGAGAATATTCAGGGCCTCTTTCGAGTGAATCATCCTGTAGAAGGCATTCATGAAATGTTTGATCCACATTTAGTAGGTCATTTGAGTGACCATCAGTCACTTTCTGGGGTTGTAGCTCAGAAAAGGAAAGTTCCATTTTACCAATTAGAAGATTTGAGCTGTGTCAGGTGTTCAGCACACTGTGGCTGTGATAAGCACTAAGCTACAAAGTCTGTTGTTATAATGCCTTATGTCATTTCACCCGAAAAAACTGTCATGACAACCCCATTTCAGAAAGATCAGCCACCTGACATGGGTGTTGTGGCAACTTCACTTCAGTGTTGACCAAAGGAGTCTTTGTAACAGGTGATGTCTACTGAAAAAAAGCCGTTATGTATGTTTATGTAGTTTTCATGATGTGCTTATGTAGGTGTCATGCAACCTTATGAATACTGCCATGCAGTAAAGTGTTCTTTCATGTTTATGTGATTTTGTGAACATGTAGTCATGCAAGAACATTGTCCTGATGTTGCATGGCTGCATAAATTAGATCATGATGCCTCTAATTAGTCTACAAACCTGAAAAAGGATGTTCTTCTATTTAGAACCATGAGTTCTATACAGAACTATCTCATGCATAAACGACCCTTTGTATTGGCAGAAGGTTCTTCAGACAAAATGTGTTGCATATGATTGCAACACTACTAAAGAACCTTTGAAGAACCATCTTTATTTGCCACTTGTTTCTGCTTTGACATTACAACTGTACTTCAATAGCATTTTACTTCAAAGGCATCCAACACCCTTTTAAAATGGTTCTTCACGGGTTCTTTAGTAAGGGCAGTGGTAATATATGCAGAACAAAGCCCACTCAGTGAATCTCAATGGTTCTTCTTGAAGATGGGAATCATGTACATCTGGCTCTTTAAAGAACTTGTTTATAAATGTATCTAGTGCCACGTATCTAGGATTATGCTATTGTTAGCTCTTTTACCATGGAAGTGGCTAAATAAAGCATCTTCATACCGACTTCTACAGATGCACCATATAGAGCTTCCTCACCGGCTGCATCACTGTCTGGTACAGCAGCTGCACTGCCTGTGACCGCGAGGCCCTTAAAGGAGCGGTGAGGATGGCAGAACCCATCGTAGGCAACAAACTACCAGCCTTACAGGACGTCTACCAGTCCTGCTGCCTCAGGAAGGTCAAAAAGATCTGGTCACCCAGCACTCGGCCTGCTCACCATCCTGCAGGAGATTCCGCAGCATCCAGGCTAGAACAACCTGGTTAATGAACAGTTTCTACCCACAGGCTGTCAGGCTTCTGAACAAGCTGTGAAGCTGGGGGTCCGTCCCCGACTACCACTTCACCCAGTCACTCTGTCAGCGTTATTATTGTATCATATCATCTCTGCTGTGGACGATAACACCTCAACACTAAGCCACCCTAAAGAACAGTAACACTGAGTCACTTACGAAACTTTAAAATGCATATTGTCTTTATATTTTCTCTATATTTTGTGTATATTTAGTAAATTTCAATTAATTTTTTGTATTTTACTTTCACTTCTTTACTTTCTGTAGATCATCTGAGCCTCACAAGCATTTCAACGCATCGATGCCCTGACATGTTGTGCAAATGACGGATAAACTTGAACCTTGAAAACGTGAAACAGATTATTAAATTCGGCAGCAAACTTAATTATGATGTTTACCGTTTCGTCACCAGACTGTTGTTATACACACTCCACGTGAACAACACTGAGAGCTCTGCATAACGACACACACATGGAGCAAACTCATGACAAACTCAAGCTCTGTTCCTTCTAAATCCAAATTTACCCCCTGGAAAGGACGATGGGAGAGACAGGGAGGAAGGGTGGAGGAATTTAATAACGAGAGGAAAGATTAAATTCACCATTAGCAGCAGCCATCAGAGCCTGGAGCTGTTCGGCTTCGGTGGGGGGGTTGGGCCACGGTCCTGTCCCGCCTACTGCACCTGCACCGGCCTCTTCAGGACGAGGTCCCGCTCTGCGTGACACACAGGTGCGGTTAGTGTCTCACTCGGCACCCCACACACGCACATGCACACACACACACACACACACACACACACACACACACACAAACACGTGTACGCCTGCCGCCAAATCTGTCAGCATAAAACACGCCAGGCTCATGAGCTGAGACAGCCATTTTGTTTGGGAATCAGCAGCAGCACACAGCAGAAAATGGAGGCTGTAGTGAAACTGAGCGGAGGTGACCGGAATATAATCAGACAGGCAAACAGGTCAGCACGCACACAGAAACACACATTGATTTTCTGGTCTGATAGAGTGTATGGCCTCCGTTCTGGACTCGGTTTAGGGTGAGGCTAGTCTGCTTTACCCAGCGGGTGAATAGAGCTGAACTGCTGTTTTTTGGTGCCCTTGCGTTTTTCCCTAAACTGACCGCAGTCTTAAGATTGGTCAAATCGGTCTGTTGTGCGACCTCTAGTCAACAATACAAACAGCTAATTATGCCCATTCATTCTGGCTGGTTGAAAGCAGTCTGTTAGTACTGGGTGGTATGGCCAAATGTGCTATCAGGGTGGAATTCAAATTATTCCCAGTTTTATTACATAGGACATAAATTATAAAGTAACGTTCGTTATCTTCTATTTCAAATACGACCATCTCACATGCTTACATCTATTTAAGTAGGTCAATAATGGCTTGGTATTCTGGGAAGCCCTTTCACTTGGAACAAGAACCCTATTTAAGACCTTTAAAAATGTGTTGATTGGGCAAAATAGGACAAAACAAAACGACACTATAAAAGTCATGCGCAAAGATTTTGGGCGCGCCGGGTCAAATTGCATGTTTTGTTGATTTTAGTGTAAATAAGTTAACGCAGCAGCTTCTCTGTGGCCGGGAAAATTCCCAAAAACCCAGATTTCAGTTTGGTAAATATTATAGTCATTTAAGCTATCAGGGTCAAGCTGTGACCCTGTGGATTCTCGGCTCGATGCAAGGACCAAACCCTGAGGCGGTGATGTTATCGGATGCAGCTGACCAAGAGAGGCTGCACTGACGATGGTTGCTAAGTAACAACAATGGTCACTTGGCTAAGCTACTTACATTCATTCATGTTTTGTAGAGACTTTGGGGTCCGTTAGCTCAACACTAGATAGCTCAAAGTTTCTTTCATGATAAGAACACAAGAGTTTTTTTGTTGCATAGCAACACACCACTTGAGGTAGAACTACTTAATTGGTGGAAGAAATTGCTGCCATTGGAAACATTCATTCCAAGCAAGGTTTGGAGCTTCGCTGCTTTAGTTTTAACTTTACTTGGCAAAATTGTTGCATAAAAACAATAGAAAACTTATTGTGTGTTGTTGTGAATAACATCAAATCAAATCACAGCCATGATGCTATTTACAGTGACACACTCTCAGGTTCTACTGCTTGTTTGACTATTTCAACTGTGGACAGTAACTAAGTAAATGTAACTGATTACTGTACTTAAGAGTTTTTCTGTGTTTCAATATAGAAATATGTCCACATATGCAGTCGAGACTGACGCGGCTTTTTTCTGAATTTCTACAAACACCATTTCATTTTATAGTAAATGAGTTTGGGCTGGTTTATGTTTATGAACAGACGCCTACAGATCAACATAGTAAAGGAGCTCATCTGTGATCCTGAGTTTAAAGCCAGTTTTTATTCAACTTAAACTTGGAACTAAGTTGTAAATAAATCTGAAACTGAAACTTTGCTTGTGTGTAAAAAGTGATTTCAGAGCCACTCGGTTCTCCCTGATGGAAACTGTTTACCTTCAGTGTTTTGTGCTTCTGATCATTTTAATAGACGTCAGCGTCACTAATTAATGACGTTCTATTAAAAGACTGGTTTACCAAGAGAGACGCTGGAGGACTTTCACCTGAAATGAGTTCATGAAGCCAGTCTGGTTATAAAAATGATAACAGGACATCAGAGCCAGAATTCCTCTTTTAGTACTTTTACTTTATACTTAAGTACATTTGAAGGGAAATACTTTAGTACTTTTACTCAAGTGGAGGTCTAAAGGGAGGAACTTCTACTTTTACTGGAGTGATATTTTACCTTGGGTATCTACTTTAGCTGAAGTATATGGTTTGTGTTCTTCATCCACCACTGGACATTTTAAGCAAACAACTATCATCATGATTAGGTTTTTAGGCCTGTTTTGTGCCATTTTTCCCCTAACACAATGGATAGCTTTGTGTTAACTAACAAAATTAGTTCAAACTCAGCTATTACTATCATTTGTTTATACTGTGTGTCCCCAACAAAGAAGTGCATTAGAATGAACGTGATTAGGCGTATTGACTACTTTATCTTTACTCACACAAAAAATATCAACACAGAAAATTAAAACCAAGAACAGGACAACAGAAACATTCTCTACTCTATGAAGACGGACTAACACAACCAGTCCTACAAAAGCTGATGCAAACCCATTTCAAAGAGACAAATAAATGGCACTTTACTAGGCAAGGCTACACACAGTGACCTACAGAGCAAGATGCAACACACAGTCTTCAGCAATATACACAGGTCCAAAAGCCTTAGGTCCAAGATATTGAAGCTCTTTATAAATTCAATTGACATCGATCCATGTTTGGAGGACGATTGGACAATGTGTAGTGGAGCTGGAAGACACATTGAGTAGCTCTAGAGGACCTTGACAGAAAGAAAATTCCCACTACAGGGCTCCCCACATGAAGCCAAGCTGCAAAACACACTACTCTCCTCCTCTTACTCCACTCTACCTGGACTTCTCGTAGGGAGTCCACCTCTGCTGCAGGGTGTGGAACCTGTGCTGGCTGGAACACAGGGATAGGAGCATGGGGCTGTCACTCACTCACCCACAGGCCAATCAGGAGGAGACTAACATCTGCTTTCAATGTTTCGCTTGGCAAACAAAATCTAATTTCTACAACTTTCCAGTTGCTCCAGATGTTGTCGATTAGCCAAGAAAGGTTTGGTATCCAGATTTTGCTTGAGGAGCTACATTGTTAACAAACACTAGAGGTCAATAGTCACCCAAACTTTTTCTGCAAATCCCAACATTCAGACATTCAGTGATGTTTTATTTATTTTGATTGTTCATAGTCATTTATGCTGTGTCCTACACTGCAAAGAATGGCATATTACATGTGAAATGACTTAGATCAAGTCAATATGTCTTGAGATGTTTATGCACTTCTTATAAAATGATCTAGCTGATATTTAGACATGATTTATTTGTTTAGGTAATTTTATAAAAAAAATTGCTGGTTTCAAGAACATTTCTTACAACAAGCCAAAATCTCTGCCAATCTAGTGAGACACCTTTACTTAATAAAATGACTGAAAACAAGTCAAAATGTCTAAATTAAGCTTATATTATATTAGATTTAAGCTAAATATTAGATTTAAGTATATTTAAGATAATTTTACTTGACAAGATGCCATTTTTTGCCGTGTAAACCGCATCAACAAGTCTGTGCCACCTTAATGATGACCTGGATGTGGTGCGAGTGTGAAAAACGTTTTGGGTGACTACTGATTTCTACTGTTTGTTAGCAACATTAGGCTTGTAGCTCCAACTAAAGATACAAAATTTGGACGCTAAACATGTCCCAGCTGATCAACTACATCTAGAGTAGGTGGGAAAACGATTTGAATTAGATTTTTTTGCCAAATCATTCTGACTCAGTCCACTACTGAAGCTTTCTGAATTCTCAATAGTCCTGCACTATGTTTAATATGCTTCCAGAAAATGAGCATTTTATGCACAGACTCCTGTGCATTCCACCACTGATCAGCAAACCACTGCAAGTGGCATGCTGTCTATGATGATGTCATATTCATTGCCCAACTAAACTATATCTATGCCCAACCATCAAGTCCCAACCCCTCCAAGATAAGCTGCCCAATGGAAAACAAAGTCTGAGTCTCTGTTCTCTGATCTCCCTCCAAACTCTTAGATTACATAAAACATTAACTGAGAATACAGACACTCAATTCCAGTGGAAACCTCTAAAAGGTTATCATGCATGATAATATAAGCGAAATCACTTACCCACTTGGTCCGGGTCTCTGGTTTGGGGGTAAGCGCCAGTCATTGTTAGGTGGCTTTTGCTGTGGAAAGAAGAGGAAGATTATGGTCAGTTTATGTTTTGAGGTTGAAAAATTCTGGCGCCCAGTCCTGGAATAAGGGCTCTTCTGTGATGATGTAAAGGCCAGAGATTCCAGACCAGGAGATGGTGTTTGTGAGGTCATTATAGAGTGAACCGCTGAACTGAAACTGGTAGGAAAACAGGAAGGGGTGGATTGATTAGGTTTTTGAGGAACACAGCAAGACTCAGAGTGTGATATAGAAGCAGATGTGTGGTAGGCAGGGGAATTGAGTGTGTGAATAATTGAAAAAGCCATCATGTCACTGCCACACATGAATGCGTCTACACAACAGGAAAGCACACTAGCTCACTCTCAGCAACATAAGAGTAGTAGGTGCTGCACATAATGAACATGGGAAAAGCTTCAGGCAAAGCCGCATCCTAGACTTTTGAGAGTGTATGTTCTACATCAGAAATGGTACCAAAAAAGGTTCTTGGCACAGTAACATAGCAGAACCGTGTTTGGTTCCTTAAAAATACTATCAGGAGATGGCTCACTGGAGAACTTTTTTTTATGAATGAGATGCATGAGCGTGAAGAACCTTAAAGAACCACCACACAATGTTCTAGAAAGATGCCTTGGATTGGTATAGAACTTTTATATTATGTGAGGGCTCTTTTAAAGTTCTAAAAGGAACACTTTACTAGAGCCCTGCTGCAAAATATTGACATAACTATGCCATGGAAGATGTTGTATGATGCCACATGCTGCCATGACATGTGTATATCAGTGTTATGTTACCATTATTGGTTATGGCCGTAATGTTTGGTGCCAAAAAAAGTTCTTCACATGTTTTCTCGGACATGGTTCTTCAGTGAACCAAAAAAATGGTTAAAAAAAAAAGAAGGAAAAAACTTTACTTTTAATGTAAGTCAGTGGAACCAGACGTCTTCCCAGGTCATTTTGGGTCGTTTCATTTGGTCCATTGATCATGAAATTCATACATACAATGTAAAGAGCAACACACACACATATATATATATATATATATATATGTCACCTTACATACATTATGTACAGGACATCACTTAGCAATGCACATACTGAGAGTTTCTGACCTAGCATTATGAACTCTTAATCTTTTTTAATATTCATCGTCTCATAAATCCTGGCACACATCTGCTGCTTCCCCGGCCACCCGCCATACTTTGCTGGACTGAGCCTCGGTCAAAGAGGAGCACGTGTGGCTCTAACGTCCTACTGTACTGATCCTCTAAACCCCAGACAGGATTACAGTTGCTGGACCAGCCCTCCAACTGCTGGCGGCTCTCCCACCCACACGTGCAGTTCAGTCGGCCCAGGCTGAACTTGACCTACTGCCCAAGTCTGCCAACGGTGCCTCTAAAAGCATGATTCCTCAAAGCCCGCAACAGCTACGCATTCAAGCATGAAAATCAAATGTGCTCGCTTGCAGTACATAGATTTTTCCTTGCTTGGTCATCAGATCTGGAGATGATCTAAACACAGTTTGGCTCTGAGTGAATGAAATGAATGCGCATAGTCTCAGAGCTCGCAGTCTGAATCATATAGATTGCTTGGTTAAGGCTGGAGTAATATCACAAACAAAACACTTTTAGGTTTGAGAAGAACTTTCTTCTCAAGAAGAGTTGATGAATGAGGCCCAATGTTCTCAAACACATCAGCAATCTCAGGTGAGGCTACTTATCTTAATTCATTACAGCTCCTGCTACGCTTCCACCCAATCTGTTTCTGCTATGTTAGTGTTACTTCAGTTCAATGCTCATGAGCTTAGATATGTTGGAAACACTTTACTGTACACCAGTGTTCATTGGAGTACATGACAACCTTCATGCCAACTGACACAACCTTCATGCCACACACACACACACACACACTCACACACACACACACACACACACACACACACACACGCACACACACGCACACACACACACACACATATACCAATTAAAAGATTTAAGCTGTATCACGTCATCAGCATTATGTCACTAAGTTACAGTGCTAGTTGCTATAATGTGCTGTAATGCACCCAGAAAGCAGTCATGTCAGCGTGTCCACGCAGGTTTAAGTCAACCATCACAACAAATATTACTGATATTTTAAGACTGGAGAACCCTCACCTTCATGAACGAGCTATTGAACAGTCTTCTGGATAGGCTTGTGCTCAAGGCACCATTTGGTGTCTTAACAAACACAAAGTCGCTCCTGCTGGAGATGGTGGAGAAGCATGGTGTGTATGTGCGCTTGTGAGGGTCCTGAGAGCCCCCCACCACCTCCAGATATCTAATAGGACCATCAGTGTTCAGCTGCAGGTGGAAATCCTTGTGTTGGTGTTGACGCAGAGCTTGCTTAAAGCCCAATCTGTGCATCAGGCAGGCCAAGTGACCTCGGTGCCCAAGCCATCGCACTGCTACCACTGAGATAGTCAGGAGAGAGACGGCTATAATACAGGATAAGGAGACTATGAGGTAAAGCGATAAATCTGATGAGCCTTTAGTCTGTCGGGAAGGTGAGCTCCTGCGCTCAGAGGAAGCATCTGTGGCTTTCTCAGCCACAGTGATGTTTACAGCCACAGTGGTGGAGAATGCAGGCTTGCCATTGTCTTGCACTAGAACTATGAGGCTTAACACACCCTTACGCTCATCTTGCACTAACTTTCTGGCTGTCCGCAGCTCTCCAGTGTGGGCTCCAATGTGGAACAGTTCTGCATCCGGCCCAGCCAAGCTGTAGAACAGCCAGGCATTGTAACCGCTGTCTTCATCTATGCATGTTATCCGATTGACCACATGCCCAGGGCCTGCGTTGCTTGGCACCAGAAACTGCAATGTGCCATCGGAAGGAAGTGCAGGGTATAGAAGTCTGGGTGAGTGATCATTTTGATCTATGATAAACACGTGCACTGTTGCATTGGAGCCATGAGCTGGCGACCCCTGGTCACGGACCTGCACCACAACTTGGAACACATTCATCTGCTCATAATCGAGTGCCCTCATGGTATAAATGTGCCCTTTTTCTGGATTTATGTAGACAAATGAGGACACAGGGTAGCCGTGGACATCACTTTCCACTATAGAGAAAGACAAAGTGGAGTTCTCGCCCACGTCTGGGTCAAATGCAGACACGGACAGAAGAGGAGCATTTGGAGCATTGTTCTCAGCTATGCCCACTGAGTAAGAGGGCTGTGAAAAGACTGGCACGTTGTCATTTACATCTGAAAGGCGAACCACAAAGGATTCCTGTGAGGAACGGGGAGGGGAGCCCGAGTCTGTGGCCGTCACAGTGATAGTGTATTCAGCCACAGTCTCCCTGTCCAGCTGGCCATCAGTCATTAGAGTAAAGTGGCCCTCATAGGAGCTACAGATCTTAAAAGGCAGCTCAAATGGAATCTGGACATTCACTTCCCCATTTTTCCCCGCGTCCTCATCTCTGATGCTGAGGATAGCGATCACAGTGCCTGGGCTTACGTCTTCACTCAGTTCATGCGACAGAGAATCGATGCTAATTACTGGAGTGTTGTCATTGACATCAGTGATTTCTACCTTAATGTTGCAGGAACCCTCCATTGCAGGGGTTCCCCTGTCCCTGGCCTGAACTGTGATATCATACACATGTGCTTGCTCATGATCTACCATGCCTATGACAGTGATCTCCCCAGTGATGGGATCCACACTGAAAAGCTTAAGAACATAGCTGGGAGTGACTTTATCAAACGCATAGAAGATTTCTCCATTCAGACCGTGATCAGCATCAGAAGCATTGAGAGCTGCCACGAGTGTTCCAACTGGAGAGTTTTCTAACAGACTCACTCTTATCACTGACTTCTCAAAGTCGGGAGCGTTATCATTGACGTCAAGCACGTTCATCAAAATAAGAGTAGTGCCAGATTTTTCTGGTTTACCGCCATCGACTGCGGTCAGAATCAATCGGAACGCGCTCCGCTTTTCTCGGTCGAGAGGCTTATTTAAGACCAGAAGTGGAAGTTTAGTACCGTCACTTTTCATGTCCACCTTTAAAACAAAGCAGTCATTGGGACTGAGGATGTAAGAACGAAGTGAATTGCCTCCCACATCCGGGTCGTATGCGCTTTCTAAACGGAATGTCGTCCCTGGGGCAGCAGCCTCGGAAACTTCCAAAGAGGTGCCGTTAGTTTGGAAAACGGGCGCGTTGTCATTCACGTCTACAACTTCTACCGTGACGCGATGCATTTCTAGAGGACTCTGGAGTAAAATTTGACTCCGAATGTGACATGACGAGCTCGAGCCGCATATGCTTTCCCTGTCGATCGCCTCCTTGATGACTAACGCTCCGCTTGTGGAGTCTACGTCGAAATATTTGGCGTTAGATTCCGAAACAATGCGCAGCTGCCTGTGAACCATGCTCCGAACGTCCATGCCCAGATCCTTGGACATGTGGCCGACGGTAGTCCCTGGTTTGGATTCTTCAGCCACGGAATATAGAAGTTCTGAAGCTTGGATTTCAAAGCACAAGCACTGGAGAATAATCCAGATCAAAGCCCGAGCTAATGCCCTTTCGTCCACCAATTTGGAGTCCATTGCCAGATCGTTTACCACAATAAATCCACGAGTTTAGATGACATAGTCCTGGATATAAGGCTTACATGGGTGAAATAAAAACAGGCATATGTTATTTTATAAAGTACCCTACATTAAAAACAAGACAGTGCGACGCTAAACGGCTACACTCGCTGTGGACTGCTCTTTGTCCAAGTGATACTGGTGAGGGCAGCTAGCAGGTGGGGGTTTATTGCACCCCAAACGCAGCGACTTTCCATTGGACAGAAGTTAGTTTCTCCACCACAGACCCCAATCAGGAACAAAAGAGGAACTTTTTAATGTGTGCACCAAAAGAAACAGCTGTCAGCCAAACCCGCCCCCCACCATCCCCATCACACACACACACACACACACACACACACACACACACTAGGCACGCACGCGTGCGCGCGCCAGAGGGCAAATGTCACGAAGAAAAACTTAAACTGCACCTCTCTGCTCACCTGCTGACTCTCGAACTTCCACGTGCTGTCAGGTAAGGACGCATCCAGCACGTTGAGCGTGTCTGTGAAGTCAGTGGTGCTGCTGGGCTTAACGAGGGTGAAATCACTGAACTCGGACATTGGAGAGAGATAGGAGCCGAACGACTGACTCTGAGACATCATGTCTCCTCCCAGCACCTCCACATACTTAATGGGGCCGTCCGTGTTGAGCTGGATCTGCAGGTTTCTGTTGGGGTTTTTATATCCAGACTCGCTCCGCCTGATACAGCAGCTCGAGCTGCCTCTACTGCCTCGAGCGCATTTCACCAGCAAGATGAAGAACGTCATCAAACACAGCAGCGAAACAGAAGCGAGAGAGATGATCAGGTACAGAGTGATTTTCCCGCTTTTCTTACTGACCTCCGCGCTTTTCTTGCGGTAGTCTGAGACGGGCTCATGAAAGCCGTCCTCTATCAGCACATCCACGGTGACCGTGGTGGACTGCACGGGCTCTCCGTTGTCCTTGATCTCTATCAGCAGCCTCTGAGAGGAGTCATCCTGCTCGGACACGGAGCGCTTAGTCCTCACCTCTCCTGTGTGCAGATTGACGCTGAACAGAGACGCGTCCGCGGCCTCCGCGAGCCGATAGGAGATCCAGGCGTTATGGCCCGAGTCAGCGTCCACTGCCGTGACCTTAGTGACGAGGTGTCCTGCTTTAGCGGAGCGGGGCATCCTCTGATGAGAGGCGGAGCCCATGACTGCAGAGGGGTAAATGACCGCGGGGGCATTATCGTTCTGGTCCAGAATGAACACATGAACTGTGGCGTTGCTGCTCTGAGACGGAGAGCCGTGATCTTTCACCTGAACTTGGATCTGGAAAACTTTCATTTTCTCATAGTCGAAGGAGTGCATGGTGTAGATGCTGCCGTTATCGGAGTTTATATACACGTACGATGACAAAGGAACATCCTGAGCTTTGGAGTCGATTATAGAATAGGATAGTTTGGCGTTTTCTCCTACGTCGAGGTCTGAGGCGGACACCGAGCAGATTATAGAGCCTGGGTTGTTGTTCTCCTTCACATACACTTTATATGCCCTATCAGTAAAGTGTGGTGGGTTATCGTTAACATCGAGTATCTGAACTGGGATGGTCTTTTTGCTACTCAGTGAAGGAGAACCTGAATCAAAGGCGGTGACTTCCACCTTATACTCGGGGAATATCTCCCTGTCTAGAACCCCGTTCGTCACTAAGGAATAGTCATTGGAAAAGGTCGGTTTTAATATGAAAGGGACATTCGGTTGGGTCTGCAGAGTGACTTTCCCATTGGCCCCGGAGTCAACATCCCGTGCGCTTATTAACGCCACCACGGTGCCACTGGGCGCATCCTCTCGCACTGGACTCGGCTTGGAGGTGAGCACGATTTGGGGGGAATTATCGTTCACGTCTAAAACGTCTATCTGAACTGTGCAATGGCCCTCCATTTCTGGCATGCCCTTGTCTTTAGCACTGACCTCAATATTATAGGTGGAGGTGGTCTCATAATCTAACTCCCCGTTTAAAATGAAATCACCAGTTTTGGAATCAATGTAAAACAATGAACGCACAGCCTCGGCCGTGTGCTCCCCAAACGAATACTCCACCTCACCATTAGGGCCTTCGTCCAAATCTGTAGCAACGACTTTTACAACTGTAGTCCCTTTTATGGAATTTTCTGGAATGTTAACTTTATAGACAGTTTTGTCAAAAGTTGGGTTATTGTCGTTGTTATCCAGCACAGTAATATTTATCTGAGTCGTGCCTGATCTAACTGGATTTCCACCATCCAGTGCAGTCAGCAGAAGCTGGTGAACAGCCTTCTTCTCGCGGTCGAGGGCTTTCTCCAAGACCAGCTCTGGTATTTTACGACCATCACCGAGATCCTTTACCTTCAGGCTGAAACATTCATCCTTACTCAGCGTGTACGACTTCAAAGAATTGCTTCCAACATCTGGATCCTGCGCGCTTTCCAAAGGGAAACGCATCCCAGGGACGGTCGACTCTGCTATTTTTAATGAGCGGTCAGCTGATAGAAAATGAGGGTAATTATCATTAATATCCTGTATTTCAACCTCTATTCTATGCAGCTGGAGAGGGTCCTCGATTATGACCTGAACTGGCAGCAGACAGTTCGCATTCTGTCCACAAAGCCTCTCTCTGTCGATTCTTTCGTGAACAACCATCTCGCCTTTCCCCAAATCCACGCTGAAATACTGCTTACCTGACTCGGAGGCTATTCGCAGCTTACGATCATAAAGCTCGGATATTTTCAAGCCTAAGTCTTTCGCAATATTTCCAACAACAGAGCCCACGTTCAATTCCTCTGGAACTGAGTAGCGAGTCTGCGCTTCTGCCTTATTCCACAAAAGAAGAAAGAGAAACCGCCAGAATAAATGGCGTTTCCAGCTTCCAGAGCCCCTCCTCTCGGTCATTTTGGTAGAAAATCCACACGAATTAGCAGAAGCATGTAAAAGGTGAAATCCCACCAAAAAGCAGCGCGTTTTGTCCATTTCGTCTGATAATTTTATTATAATCCATTCTCATCGCTGAGAGAGGCGCATCACCTCCGTCTCCTCCGGCTTTGTGCATTGTGGGATTCACTGGGCTGGGGGAGGGAGTGGATCTCTTTGTACAGTCCTGCATATTACTGGAGCTCAGCGAGCGGCTACACTATCCAATAGAAAGAGAGCTGCCTCTTAAAGGCACAGGCTCCCGCAGCATCAGCACCCTTGAATCTGACTTGGGGAAAAATAAACGGTATTATTTTTAATATGTCATTATCTTACTGTTTCAGCATTGGTTTATTGATGTGTTCACAATATTTTTTGTCCATTTTTTTCTCTTTTTCCACCATTATTTTTTGTATTATAGAGAGAAAATTGCTGGAATTAGCTCCATGGTTCTCTGTTTAATAGTTCTATACATATATAGATTATATTTCCGGCAATGTAAACAATAACTGTAATCGTGATTATAACTGTGTTAAAACCAGAACACCAGACACATTCACACAGAGCACGTTTCATCAGCCCATTTCTGGATGATGAGGGGAAAATGAGTTCATAAATTAGGATGTTCAGCTAAAGTAAGAGAATGGAGAGCAATAGCATACCAAGAAAAATCTCAAGCAGCGTGGAACAGCCTTTACACAGGCTCACAACAACAACAACAACAACAACAACAACAACAACAACAACAACAACAATATTGTTCTGCACTGTAAAGTGAATGTGAGCTAAAAGTTGCGAAAACTAACCTAAAGAAAATGATAGCAAACCAAAAGTTTTGGTTCAACCAGTACTTAATAAATAAATAAATAAATAAATAAATAAATAAATACATAAATAAATAAATAAATAAATAACAGATATTATTTTCCTTATATCTTTATATCTTAAACCTTAATGTACGTGGTTTACAATGAACCCGAGCGCGCAAGAAAGCACCGAACACAATAGCCTGTTGTGCCTGTTCACCGAGGCAGGTCGCTGTCCAACTCACTAGTTCTGAAAACACCCATTTCCAGCACCACATCATTGAACAGCTGCCCCTGAACCACTGTAGGAGATCTTCACACCAAGCAATGGAGCTGAAACACAATGCAGAACACCACGGGAACTAAAAAAGCCCAACAGAACAACAACACTAATGCATCAGTGCATGTTTGTCTCAGAACCTTGTTCCTCTCACCTGCTGGCTCTCGAACCTCCACGTGCTGTCAGGTAAGGACGCATCCAGCACGTTGAGCGTGTCTGTGAAGTCAGTGGTGCTGCTGGGCTTAACGAGGGTGAAATCACTGAACTCGGACATTGGAGAGAGATAGGAGCCGAACGACTGACTCTGAGACATCATGTCTCCTCCCAGCACCTCCACATACTTAATGGGGCCGTCAGTGTTGAGCTGGATCTGCAGGTTTCTGTTGGGGTTTTTATATCCAGACTCGCTCCGCCTGATACAGCAGCTCGAGCTGCCTCTACTGCCTCGAGCGCATTTCACCAGCAAGATGAAGAACGTCATCAAACACAGCAGCGAAACAGAAGCGAGAGAGATGATCAGGTACAGAGTGATTTTCCCGCTTTTCTTACTGACCTCCGCGCTTTTCTTGCGGTAGTCTGAGACGGGCTCATGAAAGCCGTCCTCTATCAGCACATCCACGGTGACCGTGGTGGACTGCACGGGCTCTCCGTTGTCCTTGATCTCTATCAGCAGCCTCTGAGAGGAGTCATCCTGCTCGGACACGGAGCGCTTAGTCCTCACCTCTCCTGTGTGCAGATTGACGCTGAACAGAGACGCGTCCGCGGCCTCCGCGAGCCAATAGGAGATCCAGGCGTTATGGCCCGAGTCAGCGTCCACTGCCGTGACCTTAGTGACGAGGTGTCCTGCTTTAGCGGAGCGGGGCATCCTCTGATGAGAGGCGGAGCCCATGACTGCAGAGGGGTAGATGACCGCGGGGGCATTGTCGTTCTGGTCCAGGATGAACACGTGGACTGTGGCGTTGCTGCTCAGAGACGGAGAACCGTGATCTTTCGCTTGGACAATAACGTCCAAAATCTTTAACTTCTCATAATCGAAAGAGCTCATGCTGTAAATGGTGCCGTTCTCAGAGTTTATATAGAAGTAGGACGATGTTGGAACTTGATTCAAATGCAAATCCACGATAGAATATGTGAGCACGGCGTTCTTGTCTTTGTCAGCGTCAAAAGCTTTCACTGAAAAAAGCGGACCTCCTGCTGGATTATTCTCTTTTACATAAACGCTGTAAGAGGGCTGAGAGAAAACGGGTGGGTTGTCATTAACATCGAGAACTTTCACACTGACGAATTTCGTCGTTTTCAACGACGGCGCGCCAGAATCACGGGCAACTATTTCTACATCGTATTCTGATGTATGTTCACGGTCTAAGGCTGAGTTAGTTACCAGTGAGTAGTGGTTGCCAAAGGATGGCTTGAGTTTAAAAGGAAAATCAGGAGGGCTATTTAGCTGGACCTTACCATTTTCACCGGAGTCCAAATCTCTGACATTAATTAGGGCCACCACGGTCCCCACTGTGGCGTTTTCTGGCACAGGGCTGGGCAGCGACGTGAGAATAATCTCAGGAGGGTTATCGTTCTCATCTATAATGTCAATCTGAACTGAAGAATGACCCTCCAGCTCTGGGTTCCCTTTGTCTTTTGCGCAAACATCGAACGTATATGATTTGGTGAGCTCGTAATCCAAGTTTCCAATCACTGTAATATCTCCTGTGTCAGGGTTCACTTTGAAAGCTCGTTTGACCAGATCGGTGGTATGTGCACCAAAAAGATACTGGATTTCGCCATTTAAGCCTTCGTCTACATCGGTGGCTTTTATAGTCATGACGCTTGAACCAACGCCAGCACTTTCAGGTACCAGAGCTTTGTACGCAGCAAGTTCAAATTTTGGTTCATTGTCATTAATATCTTGGACAATTATCTGTAATAAAGCTGTGCCAGATCTCACCGGATTTCCACCATCCAAAGCTGTTAATATCAGCTTGTGAACGGGCTGTTTTTCTCTATCTAGTGGTTTCTCAACAACCAGCTCTGGCACTTTTCTCCCATCTTTTAGGGTTTTTACATTTAGACGGAAAATCTCGCTTCTGCTTAGTGAATAAGAGCTCAGGCTGTTACTTCCAACATCTAGATCTTCAGCACTTTCGAGAGGAAATCGAGCTCCAGGAGCAATCGATTCATACACTTTCAGCGTGCCATCTATTGTGTGAAAATTCGGCGAGTTGTCGTTTATATCTTGTATCTCTATCTCAACACGGTGCAGCTGTAAAGGATTCTCAATGACTACCTGCAGTGGTAGAACACACGCGGCGCTTTGAGCGCAAATGCTTTCCCTATCGATTCTATCATTCACCACCAGTTCCCCCTTTCCTGAATCCACACGGAGATACTCTCTGCTCGACTCAGATGCTAATCGTAACTTACGGGAGGCGATATCAGAGACGTCTAAACCGAGGTCCTTAGCGAGATTTCCAACCACAAAGCCTTCCTTTAGCTCCTCTGGTATGGCGTAGCGAATCTGAGCTCCGGTTAAATCCCACAAAAAACAGAACCCAAGCAGCCGCAGCGCTGCCCGTTTCCACCCTTCGTTTGTTGCGCGTTTCATCTCCCTGATATTCTCGCTCTTTCCATTAGTAAGTGTTTCTCCTGCATCCACACCTGGAGCTGATTGTATTCCTCATTTTAAGACAGTAAATCCACGAATTCCGGTGCTGGAAACGGCACTATAACCGGTACAAAGGGAGCATCTTCCTTCTCTACACCCCTCATCACTGTACTGCTGTGAAAGGGGGAGGGAGTAGATCCCTTTGTGCCGTCTTGCGCACCATTGGAGGGGAGCTCAGCCTGTTCTCCTCCAATGGGGAACGCGATGTCTCTTAAAGGCGCATTACACTCTAGTCTTGGTCTGTGTTTATTGCTACTGAATGGAGGAGGAAGATTATTCAGTGTGTCGTTTATTTAAAACCATTTTAACAGAATAATAATAATAATAATAATAATAATAATAATAAAATAATAATAATAATAATAATAATAATTATTATTATTATTATTATTACTACTACTACTACTACTACTACTACTACTAATAATAATAATAATAATAATATGATTTTTGTTATTGTTATTATTATTACTACAATAAATTGAGGGGCAAAAATATTATGCTAAGATGAAAATTATGCAAGATCCTGTCAAAAAAGTCTTTGGTAAAGACTAAAATAGCAGATTTTGCTTATTAATAGATTTATAAGTACATTTATTGAATAGAAACTTTTAGAAGCTCAAGTTTTGTGCAAATTGCAAAATAACAATAACAGAAATAGTACAGATAAATAAATGTTCACATGGGAAACAAGAAGGACATCTCAGCAGAAAACTGGCTCTTACTGACCAGACCCAACAACAAGTCACTGGCCATTGTACTGGTGCTGAATCATTTTCAGCACCATCAAACTGGACAGCTACCAGCAAAGTGTAGTGTAGCAGTTGAGCAAACACATCTCTCTCTCTCTCTCTCTCTCTCTCTCTCTCTCTCTCTCTCTCTCTCTCTCTCTCTCTCTCTCTCTCTCTGTCTCTCTCTCTCTCTCTCTCTCTCTCTCTCATCACAGCATTATTCACAACACAATACGGAAAATAACACGATCTGAATGTAAAGTACAAGAACGCGCATTTCATTCTCTCACATTTTGGCTCAAAACTGGTGAATTAATCCAAGATAACATAATAACAGTAGAAGAGGAAGCTGACTGGTTTAACTTCGATGCTAAATTATGTTCCGTGACATCCTCACCTGCTGACTCTCGAACTTCCACGTGCTGTCAGGTAAGGACGCATCCAGCACGTTGAGCGTGTCTGTGAAGTCAGTGGTGCTGCTGGGCTTAACGAGGGTGAAATCACTGAACTCGGACATTGGAGAGAGATAGGAGCCGAACGACTGACTCTGAGACATCATGTCTCCTCCCAGCACCTCCACATACTTAATGGGGCCGTCCGTGTTGAGCTGGATCTGTAGGTTTCTGTTGGGGTTTTTATATCCAGACTCGCTCCGCCTGATACAGCAGCTCGAGCTGCCTCTACTGCCTCGAGCGCATTTCACCAGCAAGATGAAGAACGTCATCAAACACAGCAGCGAAACAGAAGCGAGAGAGATGATCAGGTACAGAGTGATTTTCCCGCTTTTCTTACTGACCTCCGCGCTTTTCTTGCGGTAGTCTGAGACGGGCTCATGAAAGCCGTCCTCTATCAGCACGTCCACGGTGACCGTGGTGGACTGCACGGGCTCTCCGTTGTCCTTGATCTCTATCAGCAGCCTCTGAGAGGAGTCATCCTGCTCGGACACGGAGCGCTTAGTCCTCACCTCTCCTGTGTGCAGATTGACGCTGAACAGAGACGCGTCCACGGCCTCCGCGAGCCGATAGGAGATCCAGGCGTTATGGCCCGAGTCAGCGTCCACTGCCGTGACCTTAGTGACGAGGTGTCCTGCTTTAGCGGAGCGGGGCATCCTCTGATGAGAGGCGGAGCCCATGACTGCAGAGGGGTAGATGACCGCGGGGGCATTGTCGTTCTGGTCCAGAATGAACACATGAACTGTGGCGTTGCTGCTCAGAGACGGAGAACCGTGATCTTTCGCTTGGACAATAACATCCAAAATCTTTAACTTCTCATAATCGAAAGAGCTCATGCTGTAAATGGTGCCGTTCTCAGAGTTTATATAGAAGTATGATGACGCGGGTACCTGATTCACCTTAGAATCCACGAGTGAGTAGGTCAGCATAGCGTTCTTATCCACATCGCTATCTAGAGCAGCTACGGAGAACAGCGAGGCACCTGCTACGTTGTTCTCCTTGATATACACGTTATATGAAGGCTGTGAGAACACAGGGGCGTTGTCGTTCACATCGAGAACTTTAACATTTATAGTCTTCACGGTTTTTAACGTTGGCGAGCCAGAATCTGTAGCAGTGATATCAATATTATACTCTGGGTTTGATTCGCGATCTAAGACCGACTCTGTCACCAGAGAATAATGGTTATCAAAAGAGGGCTTCAGTTTAAATGGGAATTTTGGCGGGATTTTTAGATCTACTTTGCCATTTTCCCCTGAGTCCAAATCCAAGACGTTAATCAAAGCAACAACGGTACCGACTGAAGCGTTCTCTGGCACTGGGTTGGGTAAAGATGTGAGAATAATCTCAGGTGGGTTATCATTTTCATCGATAACAAGGACCTGAACTGAGGAGTGACCCTCCAGTTTTGGCTGCCCTTTGTCTTTAGCACAGACATCGAATGTGTACGAACTTGTCGCCTCGTGGTCTAATTTTCCAATCACGGTTATTTCACCAGAATCTGGATTCACACTGAAGACCTCCTTGACCTGGTCAGGCGTATGAACACCGAAATAATACTGTATTTCTCCGTTTATGCCTTCATCTAAATCTGTAGCTTTGATAGTTACCACAGTTACACCAGCAGCAGCGCTCTCCTGTACCGAGGCTTTGTATGTTTGAAGCTCAAACTGGGGTTCATTGTCATTAATGTCTTCTACAATAATCTTTATTAAAGTGGTTCCAGATCTGACTGGATCTCCACCGTCCAGAGCCGTTAATATGAGCTTGTGAACGGGCTGCTTCTCTCTGTCCAGAGGTTTATCAAGTATAAGCTCTGGCACTTTTCTACCACCTTCAAAGCTTTTCACATTTAAACGGAAATGCTCGTTATTGTTTAAGGAATAAGACTTTAGGCTGTTTTTGCCCACATCTGGGTCCTCTGCGCTCTCAAGAGGAAATCGCGAACCTACAGCTGCAGATTCAGCTATTTTCAACACACCATCTTTGGTATGAAAATTGGGCGCGTTGTCATTTATGTCCTGTATTTCTATCTCCACACGATGCAGCTGTAACGGCTCTTCTATAACGATCTGTAAGGGCAGTAGGCACTTCACGTTCTGCCCACACAGCGCCTCTCTGTCTATTCTCCCGCTGACCGTTAGCTCGCCCTTGTCTGAATCCACGCCGAAATGCTGCCTACTAGACTCAGAAGCTATTCGTAACTTACGATCTGCAATGCGTGAGAGGTCAAAGCCGAGGTCCTTGGCTATATTTCCTACAACAGATCCTTCCTTCACTTCCTCCGCTATGGTGTAGCGAATCTGGGCTCCGACTGCTTCCCACCACCCAGAGAAACAAAGCAGCCAAAACGCCGCCCGTTTCCAGCCTCGGATTCCTTTGTGTCTCATTTCCCCGGTGCCTGAGCCTGTTCCATCAACAAACGTCTCCTGTACATCCACGCAAATGTGAAGCTTCCATTTCTGAAGAACGAACAAAGGAACAATCCGCTCGAAGAGCTCGTCTTACGACCAGCATTGTATCCATCAGAGGGAGCGCGTCCTCTTTCTCTACAGCCTGATCATTGTGCTGCTGTGTCAGAGGGAGGGAGTAGATCCCTTTGTCCAAACTGGCACACTATTGGAGCAGAGCTGAGCCCCTTGCGGTCCAATGGGCGACGGCGAATTTAAAGGGGCAGCACAGTGGCTGTCACCGCCTCAGTGCAGACTGCTTATATGGAGAAGGTTACAGGGTTTGAGGCGCTCTGATTAAATTAGAACTCAAAAAGTAATATACGACTTTTACCTAGACCTTCTTATTCAATATAAAGAAAGAAAGAAAGCAGGGAAGCAAGAATATGAAAAGAAGGAGAGGAACACGTTTAGATACTTTCTGTAATGAATAAATAAATAAATAAATAAATAAATAAATAAATAGGCCACAGAACGCCAATAACATTTGGAAAAATATGATTAACTGTTTAAATTTATCCTTATAATTATGTATATGCACTCCAAAAAAAAAAGAGAGATGTTATATATATATATATATATATATATATATATATATATATATATATATATATATATATATATATATATTTGACATTGTTTGAGGGTCTTCAGATTTACACTGTAATCTCTAATAATAACACAATCCTTTCTAGTGCTGTATAGAACAATATACAGCACCTCATCCATCAGTCTGAAAATAAAATTAAAATGCAAAGAAGCATTTATGTATTAAGTGTTCACATATCTATACAGAACCATTCCATTGCTAAAGAACCCTTAAAGAACCATCTTCTTTAAAAGTGTATGTCCACAGTCCACACTTGTTCTTAAACAGAGCCACAAGAAACAAGATTAACCACGTCTCTCTCTCTCTCTCTCTCTCTCTCTCTCTCGCTCTCTCATTTAAGACTCCACCCACACAAACGGAAAAGTAAGCAGGTACCAAACCACCAGTGTTTATGTATGCAAACAAAAATCCATCACTCGCGTGTGCAAATTAATTCTGCATTGATTCTCACCTGCTGGCTCTCGAACTTCCACGTGCTGTCAGGTAAAGACGCATCCAGCACGTTGAGCGTGTCTGTGAAGTCAGTGGTGCTGCTGGGCTTAACGAGGGTGAAATCACTGAACTCGGACATTGGAGAGAGATAGGAGCCGAACGACTGACTCTGAGACATCATGTCTCCTCCCAGCACCTCCACATACTTAATGGGGCCGTCAGTGTTGAGCTGGATCTGCAGGTTTCTGTTGGGGTTTTTATATCCAGACTCGCTCCGCCTGATACAGCAGCTCGAGCTGCCTCTACTGCCTCGAGCGCATTTCACCAGCAAGATGAAGAACGTCATCAAACACAGCAGCGAAACAGAAGCGAGAGAGATGATCAGGTACAGAGTGATTTTCCCGCTTTTCTTACTGACCTCCGCGCTTTTCTTGCGGTAGTCTGAGACGGGCTCATGAAAGCCGTCCTCTATCAGCACATCCACGGTGACCGTGGTGGACTGCACGGGCTCTCCGTTGTCCTTGATCTCTATCAGCAGCCTCTGAGAGGAGTCATCCTGCTCGGACACGGAGCGCTTAGTCCTCACCTCTCCTGTGTGCAGATTGACGCTGAACAGAGACGCGTCCGCGGCCTCCGCGAGCCGATAGGAGATCCAGGCGTTATGGCCCGAGTCAGCGTCCACTGCCGTGACCTTAGTGACGAGGTGTCCTGCTTTAGCGGAGCGGGGCATCCTCTGATGAGAGGCGGAGCCCATGACTGCAGAGGGGTAAATGACCGCGGGGGCATTGTCGTTCTGGTCCAGAATGAACACGTGAACTGTGGCGTTGCTGCTCAGAGACGGAGAGCCGTGATCTTTCGCCTGAACTTGGATCTGGAACACTTTCATTTTCTCATAGTCGAAGGAGTGCATGGCGTAGATGCTGCCGTTATCGGAGTTTATATAGAAATAAGATGAGACTGAAATTCCCTTAATTTGTGAATCTAAGACGGAATATGAAACTTTAGCATTTTCTCCCTGATCTGGATCAAACGCCGACACTGTAAATAACACATTGCCAGCACCTTCGTTTTCTTTTACATAGACAGTATATGATGAGTGAGGGAACACCGGTGGATTGTCATTTACATCTAACACGTCCACAGATATTTGGGTTTTAGACTCAAGTAGGGGACTGCCGGAGTCTTGCGCAGTGATCTCAACTGTATATTTAGGAAATGTTTCTTGATCCAAATATGAGTCGGTCACTAAGGCATAATAGTTGGAAATAGATGGTTTTAGCGTGAAAGGTAATCCTGGCTGGATTCTTAGGTGGACTTTACCATTCTCTCCAGAATCACTATCCTTGGCTCCTATTAAAGCCACCACTGTACCGAGGGGAGCATCTTCTCTAACTGGTTTAGGCACAGATTTCAATAGAATCTCTGGCACGTTATCATTTACGTCCAGTATTTCAATTTCAACGCTACATAGTCCCTCCAGTGGCGAAGCTCCTTTGTCTGTGGCGATGACCTCAAATTTAAATGAGCTGACTGTCTCAAAGTCTAGAACATCTTTAACACTAATAGCACCCAGTTCTGAATCAATAGAGAATACATGCTGAATGCTCATTGGCGTGTCTGGTTCAAAAGAATATGTCAACTCACTGTTTACCCCTTCATCGGAGTCTATTGCTTTAACAGTCAAAATGACCGTTCCTTTTGGGGTGTTTTCAGGTACTCTGGTTTTATATGAGGGCTTTTCAAAAACAGGAGAGTTATCATTACTGTCTTGAACCCGGATTATTATCGTTGCGGTTCCAGACCGTGCAGGAGTTGCACCATCCACTGCAGTAAGCAAGAGGTTATGGCTCGACTCCTTCTCTCGATCTAAAGCCTTTTCCAAAACCAGTTCAGGTATTTTGGTACCATCTTTGTTTTTCACACTCAGTATAAAATGCTCGTTTTTATTTAGTACATAGGAGTGTAAAGAATTTGACCCTATATCTGGGTCTTTTGCCGACTCCAAACGAAATCTAGCTCCGGGTATTTTAGCCTCCTCGACATTAACAACAATCTGGTTATTGATAAACAAAGGCGAATTATCATTCACATCCTGTATGTCAATTTCCACGCGATACATTTGTAAAGGGTTTTCTATTATGGCTTCCAGTGTTAACGTACACTTGGCGACTGGTCCACATATTTCTTCCCTGTCGACTCTGTCCGCGATTACTAGCTCTCCCTTCCCCAAATCAATGCCGAAATACTGCTTACCAGTCTCGGTTGCTATCTGCAACTTGCGATCAGATATATCAGAAAGCTTGAGGTCCAGATCTTTTGCGATATTGCACACCACAGACCCTATTTTCAATTCCTCGGGAATGGAGTAGCGGATCTGCGCCGCTATTGTATTCCAGGAGAGGCAGAAAAGCCACAGCGCTCGCCATGAAACACGCCTTTTCCATATTACCGCTCCCATCTCCACAAACAAGATGCTGGTAGATGTTCTGCGTCCGAAAGCATCGCAATCAAGCGACGAGATCGTCCTAATCCACAATCACAATCCCAAACCGCTGGCGTTAAGGCGAGTCCTCATTGTGAACGCTGTGCTGCCGGTCTGAGCTTCGGCTGAGGCTCTAAGACACTGAGGCTCGGAGAGTGGATCTCTTTGTGTGCTTCAGCACCCTATTGGTGGACAGCGCTCCAGTAGAGCGCAGGCTTGAGCAGCGTCTTAAAGGGCCATACCACGCATAATAACCGCAGCAGAGAGGAGCCCATTTCACTCCATATGACTTATTGAGTCACTGTATTTCAATACGCCATGAGAAATGATTGAGCACGTCCTTCAATTCAGTGAACGCGATTCTGATGATATCATGTTTAACACTTATGCCACTATTTTAGTATGTCAATTTGGCAAATAAGGTGAACACAATGTCGTAAATATACACATAGAAAAATCTGATACTGCATCATTTTATAGTTATAGATTAATACTTTTTACACTGAAGGCAGAGTCTTGGAAGAAACGAGAATATTTTGAAAAATGGAAATACTATTAAACTCATATTGGGTAAGTGAACATATTTCTGGACATATTAACTGACGCACATGCTATGCACTTCTCTCAGTACAGCAATATTGATTATGTACGTTTTCTCAGTTCAGGAATCAAACAGTGGCCATTTTAAAACGTCTGTTCACAGGAAAAGCTGTGAAATGAGAACTTGGTAAAAGTCGTAATGTGACAGAATGGTTCAATTGTCTCTTTGCAGATGTAAAACATGCGCTACGTCTCAAAACATAGCAGAATGTAAAAAAAAGAGGCGATTGCGTCATCAAGCGCGCGCAAAAGCTTTATCCAAAATGAGATAGGATGCCATAAATATCCTCTCCACACACACACACACACACACACACACACACACACACACACACACACACACACACACACACACAAACACAAAGTTTTATCAGTCGACATGTCAACAGAATATGTCCACATGCTAACTAGGCTTTATTGACCTTGTGTTTTAAATGGTGAGCCAGCGGTGTTGCTACAATTCTAATCAACCAGATAAAGGGAATAATGAACTAAATAACTGGGAAAAGTATCGTGTTTCCACATAGTGCTCGCCAAGTATAACAGCAGCGTACTCAGCTTGACAATGTAAAAATCAAAGAACCCTTTTTTTGGTGCTACATAGAACCATTTTCAATTAAATGGAACCTCAAACATTTCATCATGCAAATAACCATTTAAATATATAATGGATCTAAATAGAAGCCATAGGTCTATATAGAACTAACGTCTTTCCAACGACACTTAGCAGCACGACAGGTAGCAGCAAGTGACACGCCAGCTACACTGTAAACATCTGCTGGCTGTGATGAGTTGCTCTTATAACCCAAGATCATTACTAACACTTAGCAGCATTATGGAAATGAAATATGAGCCTGCGGAAGATCAAGATAAACAACCGATTGTAGTGCAAAACACAACGATGAAATTAACCAGAAAGGTTGGGAAAATCAAATAATAAAGAAGAAAAATTAATAACTAACGAATCATCACATGTTCCTGATTCTATGTAAACGTCGAAAGAACGACTTAGAAGAATGCAGCTACTGTCCAGTGTACGTAGGTCAACTGACCGAGAAGTACATTTTCGAATAAGCATATCAAAGCACTGTCAAACACACGTCAGCCAAACGTCTCAAACTCAGTCCAACTGAGGCTTTGATAAATGCAGAATACGAGTAGAGATCAGTGGAACACCTGTAGACTTCAAATCAATCATCTAAGTGTAAATTGCACTGAACTGAAACAAGATGTACCGCATGTCTCACCTGCTGACTCTCGAACTTCCACGTGCTGTCAGGTAAGGACGCATCCAGCACGTTGAGCGTGTCTGTGAAGTCAGTGGTGCTGCTGGGCTTAACGAGGGTGAAATCACTGAACTCGGACATTGGAGAGAGATAGGAGCCGAACGACTGACTCTGAGACATCATGTCTCCTCCCAGCACCTCCACATACTTAATGGGGCCGTCAGTGTTGAGCTGGATCTGCAGGTTTCTGTTGGGGTTTTTATATCCAGACTCACTCCGCCTGATACAGCAGCTCGAGCTGCCTCTACTGCCTCGAGCGCATTTCACCAGCAAGATGAAGAACGTCATCAAACACAGCAGCGAAACAGAAGCGAGAGAGATGATCAGGTACAGAGTGATTTTCCCGCTTTTCTTACTGACCTCCGCGCTTTTCTTGCGGTAGTCTGAGACGGGCTCATGAAAGCCGTCCTCTATCAGCACATCCACGGTGACCGTGGTGGACTGCACGGGCTCTCCGTTGTCCTTGATCTCTATCAGCAGCCTCTGAGAGGAGTCATCCTGCTCGGACACGGAGCGCTTAGTCCTCACCTCTCCTGTGTGCAGATTGACGCTGAACAGAGACGCGTCCGCGGCCTCCGCGAGCCGATAGGAGATCCAGGCGTTATGGCCCGAGTCAGCGTCCACTGCCGTGACCTTAGTGACGAGGTGTCCTGCTTTAGCGGAGCGGGGCATCCTCTGATGAGAGGCGGAGCCCATGACTGCAGAGGGGTAAATGATCGCGGGGGCATTGTCGTTCTGGTCCAGAATGAACACGTGAACTGTGGCGTTGCTGCTCAGAGACGGAGAGCCGTGATCTTTCGCCTGAACTTGGATCTGGAACACTTTCATTTTCTCGTAGTCGAAGGAGTGCATGGTGTAGATGCTGCCGTTATCGGAGTTTATGTAGATATAAGATGAGACTGGAGTGTCGAGAACTCTAGAATCTAATACTGAATACGACACTTTGGCATTTTCTCCCTGATCTGGATCAGAAGCTGAAACTGAACACAATATGGACCCAGCAGCGCTGTTCTCCTTCACGTAAACAGAGTAAAACGGCTGAGTGAAAATAGGCGGGTTATCATTTACATCTAAAACACTGACGACGATCTCCTGCTTAGATGTGAGCTGAGGAGATCCAGAATCAGCAGCTACTATAACAACAATATACACAGAGTGAGACTCTCTGTCCAGTTTCTGGTCTGTAATTAGTGTATAATGATTGGAAATTGAGGGTTTTAATGAAAAAGGAGCGCCTGGTAATAAAGTCAGACTGACTCTGCCGTTCTCTCCTGTGTCTAAATCTTTGGCGCTTATCAAAGCCACAACTGTTCCAACTGGAGCGTCTTCACGCACAGGACTGGGCAGAGACTTTAAGACTATTTCAGGAGCGTTATCGTTCATATCCAAAACATCCATACGTACCCTACAAATGCCCTCCATTGGGGGGATACCTTTATCTCTGGCAACAACATCAAATTTGAAGGAGCTGCCCGCCTCATAATCTATATTACTTTTCACTTTAATGTCGCCTGTCACTGAATCAATAGCGAACAAACTGTCTATTGCGTCAGTTGTGTGCGGCCCAAATGAATAACTAATTTCACTGTTAGCGCCTTCATCTCGATCTACAGCTCTAACAGAAACAATTACTGCTCCTGCTGGCGTGTTTTCTGTAATTTGTGCGTTATATTGGGCCTTTTCAAAAACTGGCACATTATCATTATTATCTAGAACGCGAACAATGATTTCTGCTGTGCCGGTTCTGGCAGGTTTTCCTCCATCTAAAGCAATCAACATGAGACTGAGCGTTGCCTGTTTCTCTCTGTCCAGAGACGATTCTAAGACCAATTCGGGGACTTTCATTCCATCGGTTTCTGTTTTTATATCCAACACAAAGTGCTCGTTTTTACTGAGTGTGTAAGTCCGCAGTGAATTCGACCCAACATCAGGATCTTGAGCAGCCTCTAAACGAAATCTTGCACCAGGTGCTGTTGACTCAGCTATGTTTAATATATTTTCTTTATTTTGGAAAACGGGCGAATTGTCATTAATGTCCTGAATCTCTATTTCGACGCGATACAGCTGTAATGGATTTTCTACAATAGCCTCTAACGGAAGGAGGCAAGTGGCGCTTTGGCTGCATAACGTCTCTCTGTCGATTCTCTCACTCACCACCAGCTCACCTTTGGCTGAATCCACGCCGAAATACTGCTTACCAGACTCGGAGGCGATCCGCAAATTCCGTTCAAAAACCTCAGACAATTTCAAATCCAGGTCTTTGGCGATGTTTCCCACCACAGTGCCCTCATTCAGCTCCTCTGGGATGGTGTAGCGAATCTGTGCCTCGATTATATTCCACACAGCAAGAGCCTGAAGCAGCCCGGCAATCCACCATTTTCTGCGCATTTTTCTCATCATAATCTCCATGTTGTAGATCCGACATGCATCGCGCGATATAACAGCGAGTAAATCATTTCAAAGCCAGTGAAATCCTTTGTCTGTTGGTCGACAGAAAGACTGAATCTGTGCGTCCGACGCTGCGGGCTGAAGCTCCTCTTGTGAGAGGAATGACACAATGGAAAGGGGAGGGAGTGGATCTCTTTGTGCTGTACTGGCCTCCTATTGGCTCTCAGCGCACCAATAGACTGGGAGGAGTAATAAGCTGCCGTTTAAAGGGACAGTGCGGCTGGAGCTGTGCGCTATGTATGACACATTTGAGGCCAAAGAGAATAAAACACATAAAGGAGTGAAGCAAATAACAACAGAGGAGCATTCGTTTAAGAATATTGGAGCGCACTTCCCGTTAGAACGTCATCTGTTTTATTACTTCACTCCAATTTTTGGGAACAAAATTAAAGGAAACCAGAGAGAACAGAATCCTGATCAATCAGAGGTTCAGCACCACAGTTGGGGACAGCGACAGATACTTCACTGAACTAGTTGTCCATGCTAGACAAACCACTTAGGTTACTTCTTCTTTCAGTTCACACACACACACACACACACACACACACACACACACACACACACACACACACACACCTCATTCTGCTGCAGTACACAAACTGAAAACCATCCAATATTAATAATTAAACTATTTCTAATAGGTGGTGCGTAATGATGCTTCCCAAGACCTCAATTCGTTAATGAGAAAATAAAAAAACGAGATATTTCAATATTTAAAATAATGCAGATTAATACATTTTGTTATTCCACTTACATAAAAAGCTCAATGCATCGTCCCATTACACACGTGCAGATACTCGGCTACCTTTGTGTATCACTGCAATCCTGCTAAAACACTGCGCTACGTCAAACTCCACTTTTCAATACTAAAATACAGTTATATGCACTAAACAGCTTGTGATACAATAGAACTACAGGCGTCGTGAGAAAACAAACCGACATGGAAGCGATGAATGCTCTTTACTGAACACGCAGCAAGGAACAACCACCGCTCATTGCTACTGACACGTCCTGATAGCAGGCAGCTCACTTCTTGCCATGCAGCACGAATTTGTGGCAGAGAGTAAATCCACACACAGAACAACACAATCAACACTCACATAAACCTTTAAGCTCAGCAATAACAACGTCTACATGAACACTTTCTCCTACAGGGAAAGTGATGCTTCCCAAGATGTACCGTGCATGACCACGCCCCCCCACATCAGCGCCAGCAAGCGGCGGGACACTACAATTCCAATCGTCTATGTCAGGAGCTCATAATTCGTCTGAAATGATTTATTTATTATTAAGTCACAAGTGCTTTTTATTGTGGCTAACAAATCGAGTTTGGGTAACCATTACAGCCCAATCAGATATTGGGGCTCGTAACTCAGTCTTGGTAAAAATATACAACTATTCACTTTGAACAGCAACAGTGTTGTGAGCTTCACGTAACAGAGTTTACGGCGTCCAAGGCTAAGAGGACAAACTGCGTTGTGGTGCTGAAGACAATCAAGATGCTACTTGCCAGGCTTGAAAGAAATATGACACGGAATTTTCCAAGTGCTGCACGTTTTAAAATATCTTTATAGCAGTTATTCTTTCAGACAAGAGGAAAGGAAAACACGATGGATCTGTCACACTGTCTCTTTAAATGGCACCCTGGTGATCCATCATTCCAGAGTATTATATCAGTGTTTCCAAGGACGTTCTGCAGCTTATGTATCTGGAAAATCGCTTCTTATTAGAGGTCTGAAGTTAAGAGAGAACATTATCTGGCATTCATACAAAAGGGTGCGTACGTGACTTTGAATGTCTCTGGTAAACGGGAATATGTGAGTAAAGATGGGATGACAAAAAAAAAAAATAATAATAAACAGTATAAGCAGTGATGGAACTGTGAATTGATTTGGAAAATAAAGGGGTGTGTTTTACATTTTTTGAAGAAAAGTGAAATGTAAGCTCGATGATCAGTAAAATATCCATTTTACGAATGTAATATTCAAAACTCAGACAAAATAAATAATATTTGAAATGAACACGGTTTTCCGAGTTTATGGATATGAATGGGATAACTGTCAGAGTTTCACTAAGATTTTCCAATTTCGCAACAGTGGGTGAATTAAGGCATATGTGGGAGGAGCATGGACAGATCAATTTGAAATAGTTTCAGAGTCTCATGGAAAATTTACGAATTGTGAAGGAAAATAAGAGGCAAAAATTAGGCGAAAACCATCTGCCCTGACGTGAAAAGACCTAAATAGAACAATGCAGTCGAGCAACGCATAAAAACTTCACGTTTAAGCTTATAAAAGCGCCACTAACGACAGGATAAATACACCTGTTAACAATGATGATAAGCAAACATGCTCCAGACTGATATTTCAAAAAAAGCACCCACCTGCTGACTCTCGAACTTCCACGTGCTGTCAGGTAAGGACGCATCCAGCACGTTGAGCGTGTCTGTGAAGTCAGTGGTGCTGCTGGGCTTAACGAGGGTGAAATCACTGAACTCGGACATTGGAGAGAGATAGGAGCCGAACGACTGACTCTGAGACATCATGTCTCCTCCCAGCACCTCCACATACTTAATGGGGCCGTCAGTGTTGAGCTGGATCTGCAGGTTTCTGTTGGGGTTTTTATATCCAGACTCGCTCCGCCTGATACAGCAGCTCGAGCTGCCTCTACTGCCTCGAGCGCATTTCACCAGCAAGATGAAGAACGTCATCAAACACAGCAGCGAAACAGAAGCGAGAGAGATGATCAGGTACAGAGTGATTTTCCCGCTTTTCTTACTGACCTCCGCGCTTTTCTTGCGGTAGTCTGAGACGGGCTCATGAAAGCCGTCCTCTATCAGCACGTCCACGGTGACCGTGGTGGACTGCACGGGCTCTCCGTTGTCCTTGATCTCTATCAGCAGCCTCTGAGAGGAGTCATCCTGCTCGGACACGGAGCGCTTAGTCCTCACCTCTCCTGTGTGCAGATTGACGCTGAACAGAGACGCGTCCGCGGCCTCCGCGAGCCGATAGGAGATCCAGGCGTTATGGCCCGAGTCAGCGTCCACTGCCGTGACCTTAGTGACGAGGTGTCCTGCTTTAGCGGAGCGGGGCATCCTCTGATGAGAGGCGGAGCCCATGACTGCAGAGGGGTAAATGACCGCGGGGGCATTGTCGTTCTGGTCCAGAATGAACACATGAACTGTGGCGTTGCTGCTCAGAGACGGAGAGCCGTGATCTTTCGCCTGAACTTGGATCTGGAACACTTTCATTTTCTCGTAGTCGAAGGAGTGCATGGTGTAGATGCTGCCGTTATCGGAGTTTATGTAGATATAAGATGAGACTGGAGTGTCGAGAACTCTAGAATCTAATACTGAATACGACACTTTGGCATTTTCTCCCTGATCTGGATCAGAAGCTGAAACTGAACACAATATGGAACCAGCAGCGCTGTTCTCCTTCACGTAAACAGAGTAAAACGGCTGAGTGAAAATAGGCGGGTTATCATTTACATCTAAAACACTGACGACGATCTCCTGCTTAGATGTGAGCTGAGGAGATCCAGAATCAGCAGCTACTATAACAACATTATACACAGCGTGAGACTCTCTGTCCAGTTTCTGGTCTGTAATTAGTGTATAATGATTGGAAATTGAGGGTTTTAATGTAAAAGGAGCGCCTGGTAATAAAGTCAGACTGACTCTGCCGTTCTCTCCTGTGTCTAAATCTTTGGCGCTTATCAAAGCCACAACTGTTCCAACTGGAGCGTCTTCACGCACAGGACTGGGCAGAGACTTTAAGACTATTTCTGGAGCGTTATCGTTCATATCCAAAACTTCTACAGTTATGCTACAGACGCCCTCCATCGGTGGAATACCTTTATCTGTGGCCACAATATCAAACTTGAAGGAGCTGGCCGCCTCGTAATCTACATTACTTTTCACTTTAATGTCTCCAGTGAGAGAGTCAATAGAAAGCAAATTCTGTATTAATTCAGATGTATGTGGTGCGAATGAATAAATAATTTCACCATTAGCACCCTCATCTCGATCCAGAGCTTTGACAGATATAACTACCGCTCCTGTTGGTGTGTTTTCAACAATTTGTACGTCATACTGAGCTTTTTCAAAAACTGGTGCATTGTCATTATTATCAAGCACGCGAACAGTGATTTCTGCTGTGCCAGTTCTGGCAGGTTTTCCTCCATCTAGAGCAGTAAGCAGTAGACCGAGAGTTGGTTGTTTCTCTCTGTCCAAAGACGTTTGTAAAACAAGCTGAGGAACCTTAGTTCCATCCTTTTCTGTTTTTATATCCAACACAAAGTGCTCGTTTTTACTGAGTGTGTAAGTCCGCAGTGAATTCGACCCAACATCAGGATCTTGTGCAGCTTCTAACCGAAATCTTGCACCAGGTGCTGTTGACTCAGCTATGTTTAAAACCTTCTCATTGTTTTGGAAAACGGGCGAATTGTCATTAATGTCCTGAATCTCGATTTCGACACGATACAGCTGTAATGGATTTTCTACAATAGCCTCTAACGGAAGGAGGCAAGTGGCGCTTTGGCTGCATAACGTCTCTCTGTCGATTCTCTCACTCACCACCAGCTCACCTTTGGCTGAATCCACGCCGAAATACTGCTTACCAGACTCGGAGGCGATCCGCAAATTCCGTTCAAAAACCTCAGACAATTTCAAATCCAGGTCTTTGGCGATGTTTCCCACCACAGTGCCCTCATTCAGCTCCTCTGGGATGGTGTAGCGAATCTGTGCCTCGATTATATTCCACACAGCAAGAGCCTGAAGCAGCCCGGCAATCCACCATTTTCTGCGCATTTTTCTCATCATAATCTCCATGTTGTAGATCCGACATGCATCGCGCGATATAACAGCGAGTAAATCATTTCAAAGCCAGTGAAATCCTTTGTCTGTTGGTCGACAGAAAGACTGAATCTGTGCGCGTCCGACGCTGCGGGCTGAAGCTCCTCTTGTGAGAGGAATGACACAATGGAAAGGGGAGGGAGTGGATCTCTTTGTGCTGTACTGGCCTCCTATTGGCTCACAGCGCGCCAATAGACTGGGAGGAGTAACAAGCTGCCGTTTAAAGAGACAGTGCGGCTGTAGCAAAGTGCAGTCATATATCATACGTTCTCTCAGGCCAAAGTAAACAAAGCACATAGAAAATGTAATAAATATTAAAGAAACTTTAGGACGACATCCTAACCACGTCTTAAGAGCACCACCTGTACTACAGGATTACTTTAATATGCGAGAGTGAAGTATGAAGGAAACATAAGTGTTTGGAGGAAACACAGTTCTGAGCTGTCCAAAGTTCAGCACCCGTGTATTGGACAGCGACAGACGAGTGAATTGTGTCGCTATTGTTCGACTCAAGTTGAATTACTGTCTTGATCTCAACACACACACACACACACACACACACACACGGAAACCCACGCAAGACATTTAAATATATTAATCATGGACTGAAATTCCAGCAACATTAACAATAGAGCCTCTTTATATAAACAAATATGTCAAGTTATTGATTGACCCACCATAAAGCTCGATTCAGACGTGAAACCACTAAAGTTATTTTTTATGCTTATTCCACAATGATTTGTTTTTCGTATTTCGAGGTAGTTCAAGCTTCATCGTTAATCCAAACAAAGCATTTTTGCGCACAATTCAAAATGTGAAACTATACGCAATTACATCAGAGCACTTCAAAGGCTGGTTGGAGTCAAGAAATAATGTTAAACTACAAGCACAGCAGTTTGTAGTGTAACTTCCAACTTTAAACGCTAAACTTCCAAGTTAGAGTGTGTTGTTGCCGATTATCAAAGCTCCAATGGTTTGAAAAAGAAATGTTTAAAGGTGGACAATCCAAAAAAAGAAAACCTATGTTATCAGCAGGTCTTCCTCCTTGTTATTGGGAAAAAGCATGCTTATATAACGAATACAAAAATAGAGTATTATAACATTGCCGTTGAAAATAAAATGAAGGGAAACTATAATAATAATAAATTGTGCCATTTTAGCATTTGGCTTTTTTGCAGCCACAAAAAGAAGTAGAACTCCAAAAATTAAGCAAGTTTTCTGCGTTGTTTTCTGTAAAAGTAGTTTTGGTTAATGTCCTGAAAAACTTATTTTACATGGACCACCTTCAAAATGTGGCGAGACGTTTCTGAATTGCTTAGAAAAAATAGACACCCAGATACTTAAAACAGAAGGGAGACTACATTAATACATGAGAACGAAATGCTACCAAAATGCAGTGAATACATTTTCGCACAGGATAAAATCTTCACACAAAAAAATTACAATTCAATAAAGACTCACTTTTTGGCTCTCGATCTTTCACGTGCTGTCAGGAACTGACGCATCGATAACGGTTAGCATCTGTTCAAAGTCTGTGGTTCTGCTTGGCTTAAAGTATTTCTCATTTTCAAAACACTTAACAACTATAACATATAAAGAACTAGGAAAATGTAGATTGCATTACTGCTAAGCGCAATTGGCGAAACAAAACTACGAGCATATGAAATGCAGCACATCCAGCTCGACGTGATATTTCAGCACCAAACACGACAAGAACAGCAACAAAGCAACGAACAACAAAACCACATATTACTGCTGATTGTTTCCAACAAAGTACTCACCTGCTGACTCTCGAACTTCCACGTGCTGTCAGGTAAGGACGCGTCCAGCACGTTGAGCGTGTCTGTGAAGTCAGTGGTGCTGCTGGGCTTAACGAGGGTGAAATCACTGAACTCGGACATTGGAGAGAGATAGGAGCCGAACGACTGACTCTGAGACATCATGTCTCCTCCCAGCACCTCCACATACTTAATGGGGCCGTCCGTGTTGAGCTGGATCTGCAGGTTTCTGTTGGGGTTTTTATATCCAGACTCACTCCTCCTGATACAGCAGCTCGAGCTGCCTCTACTGCCTCGAGCGCATTTCACCAGCAAGATGAAGAACGTCATCAAACACAGCAGCGAAACAGAAGCGAGAGAGATGATCAGGTACAGAGTGATTTTCCCGCTTTTCTTACTGACCTCCGCGCTTTTCTTGCGGTAGTCTGAGACGGGCTCATGAAAGCCGTCCTCTATCAGCACATCCACGGTGACCGTGGTGGACTGCACGGGCTCTCCGTTGTCCTTGATCTCTATCAGCAGCCTCTGAGAGGAGTCATCCTGCTCGGACACGGAGCGCTTAGTCTTCACCTCTCCTGTGTGCAGATTGACGCTGAACAGAGACGCGTCCGCGGCCTCCGCGAGCCGATAGGAGATCCAGGCGTTATGGCCCGAGTCAGCGTCCACTGCCGTGACCTTAGTGACGAGGTGTCCTGCTTTAGCGGAGCGGGGAATCCTCTGATGAGAGGCGGAGCCCATGGCTGCAGAGGGGTAAATGATCGCGGGGGCATTATCGTTCTGGTCCAGAATGAACACATGAACTGTGGCGTTGCTGCTCAGAGACGGAGAGCCGTGATCTTTCGCCTGAACTTGGATCTGGAACACTTTCATTTTCTCGTAGTCGAAGGAGTGCATGGTGTAGATGCTGCCGTTATCGGAGTTTATGTAGATATAAGATGAGACTGGAGTGTCGAGAACTCTAGAATCTAATACTGAATACGACACTTTGGCATTTTCAGCCTGATCTGGATCAGAAGCTGAAACTGAACACAATATGGAACCAGCAGCGCTGTTCTCCTTCACGTAAACAGAGTAAAACGGCTGAGTGAAAATAGGCGGGTTATCATTTACATCTAAAACACTGACGACGATCTCCTGCTTAGATGTGAGCTGAGGAGATCCAGAATCAGCAGCTACTATAACAACATTATACACAGAGTGAGACTCTCTGTCCAGTTTCTGGTCTGTAATTAGTGTATAATGATTGGAAATTGAGGGTTTTAATGAAAAAGGAGCGCCTGGTAATAAAGTCAGACTGACTCTGCCGTTCTCTCCTGTGTCTAAATCTTTGGCGCTTATCAAAGCCACAACTGTTCCAACTGGAGCGTCTTCACGCACAGGACTGGGCAGAGACTTTAAGACTATTTCAGGAGCGTTATCGTTCATATCTAAAATGTTTACACGAACCCTACAAAGGCCTTCCATAGGCGGAGTACCTTTATCTGTGGCAACGATATCAAACTTGAAGGTACTACCTGCTTCATAATCTATATTACTGTTTACTTTAAGGTCGCCCGTAACTGAATCGATGGAAAATAATGCCTGTATGATGTCAGGTGTGTGCGTAGCAAAGGAATAATGTATTTCGCCATTAGCACCCTCATCTCGATCAACTGCTTTGACAGATATAACTATCGCTCCTGCTGGCGTGTTTTCTGCAATTTGTGTGTCATATTGAGCTTTTTCAAAAACTGGCGAATTATCATTAATATCTAGAACGCGAATAATGATTTCTGCTGTGCCGGTTCTGGCAGGTTTTCCTCCATCTAAAGCAGTCAACATGAGGCTGAGCGTTGGTTGTTTCTCTCTGTCCAGAGACGATTGTAACACTAACTCGGGAACTACCGCACCATCATTTTCTGTCTTTACCTCTAATAGAAAGTGTTCGTTTTTACTGAGTGTGTAAGTCCGCAGTGAATTCGACCCAACATCAGGATCTTGTGCAGCTTCTAACCGAAATCTTGCACCAGGTGCTGTTGACTCAGCTATGTTTAAAACCTTCTCATTGTTTTGGAAAACGGGCGAATTGTCATTAATGTCCTGAATCTCTATTTCGACGCGATACAGCTGTAATGGATTTTCTACAATAGCCTCTAACGGAAGGAGGCAAGTGGCGCTTTGGCTGCATAACGTCTCTCTGTCGATTCTCTCACTCACCACCAGCTCACCTTTGGCTGAATCCACGCCGAAATACTGCTTACCAGACTCGGAGGCGATCCGCAAATTCCGTTCAAAAACCTCAGACAATTTCAAATCCAGGTCTTTGGCGATGTTTCCCACCACAGTGCCCTCATTCAGCTCCTCTGGGATGGTGTAGCGAATCTGTGCCTCGATTATATTCCACACAGCAAGAGCCTGAAGCAGCCCGGCAATCCACCATTTTCTGCGCATTTTTCTCATCATAATCTCCATGTTGTAGATCCGACATGCATCGCGCGATATAACAGCGAGTAAACCATTTCAAAGCCAGTGAAATCCTTTGTCTGTTGGTCGACAGAAAGACTGAATCGGTGCGCGTCCGACGCTGCGGGCTGAAGCTCCTCTTGTGAGAGGAATGACACAATGGAAAGGGGAGGGAGTGGATCTCTTTGTGCTGTACTGGCCTCCTATTGGCTCACAGCGCGCCAATAGACTGGGAGGAGTAACAAGCTGCCGTTTAAAGAGACAGTGCGGCTGTAGCAAAGTGCAGTCATATATCATACGTTCTCTCAGGCCAAAGTAAACAAAGCACATAGAAAATTTAATAAATATTAAATAAACTTTAGGACGACATCCTAACCACGTCTTAAGAGCACCACCTGTACTACAGGATTACTTTAATATGCGAGAGTGAAGTATGAAGGAAACATAAGTGTCTGGAGGAAACACAGTTCTGAGCTGTCCAAAGTTCAGCACCCGTGTATTGGACAGCGACAGACGAGTGAATTGTGTCGCTATTGTTCGACTCAAGTTGAATTACTGTCTTGATCTCAACACACACACACACACACACACACACACGGAAACCCACGCAAGACATTTAAATATATTAATCATGGACTGAAATTCCAGCAACATTAACAATAGAGCCTCTTTATATAAACAAATATGTCAAGTTATTGATTGACCCACCATAAAGCTCGATTCAGACGTGAAACCACTAAAGTTATTTTTTATGCTTATTCCACAATGATTTGTTTTTCGTATTTCGAGCTAGTTCAAGCTTCATCGTTAATCCAAACAAAGCATTTTTGCGCACAATTCAAAATGTGAAACTATACGCAATTACATCAGAGCACTTCAAAGGCTGGTTGGAGTCAAGAAATAATGTTAAACTACAAGCACAGCAGTTTGTAGTGTAACTTCCAACTTTAAACGCTAAACTTCCAAGTTAGAGTGTGTTGTTGCCGATTATCAAAGCTCCAATGGTTTGAAAAAGAAATGTTTAAAGGTGGACAATCCAAAAAAAGAAAACCTATGTTATCAGCAGGTCTTCCTCCTTGTTATTGGGAAAAAGCATGCTTATATAACGAATACAAAAATAGAGTATTATAACATTGCCGTTGAAAATAAAATGAAGGGAAACTATAATAATAATAAATTGTGCCATTTTAGCATTTGGCTTTTTTGCAGCCACAAAAAGAAGTAGAACTCCAAAAATTAAGCAAGTTTTCTGCGTTGTTTTCTGTAAAAGTAGTTTTGGTTAATGTCCTGAAAAACTTATTTTACATGGACCACCTTCAAAATGTGGCGAGACGTTTCTGAAATGCTTAGAAAAAATAGACACCCAGATACTTAAAACAGAAGGGAGACTACATTAATACATGAGAACGAAATGCTACCAAAATGCAGTGAATACATTTTCGCACAGGATAAAATCTTCACACAAAAAAATTACAATTCAATAAAGACTCACTTTTTGGCTCTCGATCTTTCACGTGCTGTCAGGAACTGACGCATCGATAACGTTTAGCCTCTGTTCAAAGTCCGTGGTTCTGCTTGGCTTAAAGTATTTCTCATTTTCAAAACACTTAACAACTATGACATATAAAGAACTAGGAAAATGTAGATTGCATTACTGCTAAGCACAATTGGCGAAACAAAACTACAAGCATATGAAATGCAGCACATCCAGCTCGACGTGATATTTCAGCACCAAACACGACAAGAACAGCAACAAAGCAACGAACAACAAAACCACATATTACTGCTGATTGTTTCCAACAAAGTACTCACCTGCTGACTCTCGAACTTCCACGTGCTGTCAGGTAAGGACGCGTCCAGCACGTTGAGCGTGTCTGTGAAGTCAGTGGTGCTGCTGGGCTTAACGAGGGTGAAATCACTGAACTCGGACATTGGAGAGAGATAGGAGCCGAACGACTGACTCTGAGACATCATGTCTCCTCCCAGCACCTCCACATACTTAATGGGGCCGTCCGTGTTGAGCTGGATCTGCAGGTTTCTGTTGGGGTTTTTATATCCAGACTCGCTCCGCCTGATACAGCAGCTCGAGCTGCCTCTACTGCCTCGAGCGCATTTCACCAGCAAGATGAAGAACGTCATCAAACACAGCAGCGAAACAGAAGCGAGAGAGATGATCAGGTACAGAGTGATTTTCCCGCTTTTCTTACTGACCTCCGCGCTTTTCTTGCGGTAGTCTGAGACGGGCTCATGAAAGCCGTCCTCTATCAGCACATCCACGGTGACCGTGGTGGACTGCACGGGCTCTCCGTTGTCCTTGATCTCTATCAGCAGCCTCTGAGAGGAGTCATCCTGCTCGGACACGGAGCGCTTAGTCCTCACCTCTCCTGTGTGCAGATTGACGCTGAACAGAGACGCGTCCGCGGCCTCCGCGAGCCGATAGGAGATCCAGGCGTTATGGCCCGAGTCAGCATCCACTGCCGTGACCTTAGTGACGAGGTGTCCTGCTTTAGCGGAGCGGGGCATCCTCTGATGAGAGGCGGAGCCCATGACTGCAGAGGGGTAAATGACCGCGGGGGCATTGTCGTTCTGGTCCAGGATGAACACATGAACTGTGGCGTTGCTGCTCAGAGACGGAGAGCCGTGATCTTTCGCCTGAACTTGGATCTGGAACACTTTCATTTTCTCGTAGTCGAAGGAGTGCATGGTGTAGATGCTGCCGTTATCGGAGTTTATGTAGATATAAGATGAGACTGGAGTGTCGAGAACTCTAGAATCTAATACTGAATACGACACTTTGGCATTTTCTCCCTGATCTGGATCAGAAGCTGAAACTGAACACAATATGGAACCAGCAGCGCTGTTCTCCTTTACGTAAACAGAGTAAAACGGCTGAGTGAAAATAGGCGGGTTATCATTTACATCTAAAACACTGACGACGATCTCCTGCTTAGATGTGAGCTGAGGAGATCCAGAATCAGCAGCTACTATAACAACATTATACACAGAGTGAGACTCTCTGTCCAGTTTCTGGTCTGTAATTAGTGTATAATGATTGGAAATTGAGGGTTTTAATGAAAAAGGAGCGCCTGGTGATAAAGTCAGACTGACTTTGCCGTTCTCTCCTGTGTCTAAATCTTTGGCGCTTATCAAAGCCACAACTGTTCCAACTGGAGCGTCTTCACGCACAGGACTGGGCAGAGACTTTAAGACTATTTCAGGAGCGTTATCGTTCATATCTAAAATTTCCAAGTGGACACTACACAGGCCTTCCATTGGAGGAGTGCCTTGGTCTCTCGCCACAATATCAACATCAAAAGACTGGTCTGTCTCAAAATCTATTTCATTTTTTACCTTCACCTCGCCCGTCACTGAATCAACAGAAAACAATCTGTGAAGCACATCTGGTGTGTGTGGTCCAAACGAATAGCTGATTTCTTTGTTCAAGCCGTCATCCAGGTCTTGCGCTTTTACAGTCACCACTACCGCACCTGGCGATGTGTTTTCTGCGAGTTGAGCGTCATACTGAGCCTTTTCAAAAACTGGCGCATTGTCATTGTTATCTAAAACTCGAACAGTGATTTCTGCTGTTCCAGATCTGGCAGGTTTCCCTCCATCTAACGCTGTTAACATTAGGCTGATTGTTGACTGTTTCTCTCTGTCTAGAGGTTTTTCTAAAACCAGCTCAGGAACCTGAGATCCATCTTTAGCTGATTTCAGATTTAATGCAAAGTGCTCGTTTTTACTGAGCGTGTAAGTCCGCAGTGAATTCGACCCAACATCAGGATCTTGTGCAGCTTCTAACCGAAATCTTGCACCAGGTGCTGTTGACTCAGCTATGTTTAAAACCTTCTCATTGTTTTGGAAAACGGGCGAATTGTCATTGATGTCCTGAATCTCTATTTCGACGCGATACAGCTGTAATGGATTTTCTACAATAGCCTCTAACGGAAGGAGGCAAGTGGCGCTTTGGCTGCATAACGTCTCTCTGTCGATTCTCTCACTCACCACCAGCTCACCTTTGGCTGAATCCACGCCGAAATACTGCTTTCCAGACTCGGAGGCGAGCCGTAAATTCCGTTCAAAAACCTCAGACAATTTCAAATCCAGGTCTTTGGCGATGTTTCCCACCACAGTGCCCTCATTCAGCTCCTCTGGGATGGTGTAGCGAATCTGTGCCTCGATTATATTCCACACAGCAAGAGCCTGAAGCAGCCCGGCAATCCACCATTTTCTGCGCATTTTTCTCATCATAATCTCCATTTTGTAGATCCGACATGCATCGCGCGATATAACAGCGAGTAAATCATTTCAAAGCCAGTGAAATCCTTTGTCTGTTGGTCGACAGAAAGACTGAATCTGTGCGCGTCCGACGCTGCGGGCTGAAGCTCCTCTTGTGAGAGGAATGACACAATGGAAAGGGGAGGGAGTGGATCTCTTTGTGCTGTACTGGCCTCCTATTGGCTCTCAGCGCACCAATAGACTGGGAGGAGTAATAAGCTGCCGTTTAAAGAGACAGTGCGGCTTGAAGAAGCTGCTCTATTTTATCGAACCCAATAGGAAGTAGAGCAACTCTCAGTGGGAAAATGCTACTCTCTCAATCACTAAATAATGACTTATGGACTTAAATACTATTCTCCAGTTCTATGTTGACGGGAACTGAACTGTTTAATAGGTACAGAATGTGTTCACATCAACTACAAGAGGAAACTTGAAAGACACAATTCAGCACCACTATCCTGGACAGCGCCCGATTTTAACTGAAAATACTGTTTTTTAGTTGGACAAGTACAGGAAACACAGAAATACTCACATATACGTTTTCAAATTTGGTGACAAGAGAACTAAACTATCATTTCCAAAGTTAGAAGCTTACAGAAAGTCAAATGCACCCCCCCCCCAAGAAAATACAAACTAGATATATATTTTGTGTTATTGTAAAACATCCTATTTTGAACACATAACCATCATGAAACTAGTTTCTTTTGCTGGTCCTTATTATTCAAAAAAGCAAAGATCAATGCAATCAAGCTACTAGTACTCTCACAAGAGGGTGGGTATTATGGCCACATTCTATTATAATCATTGATAATAATAAATAATAATAAATAATAAATGATGTCCCGATACACTTTTCTGAGTATATAGTGGATATTACCAGCAGTTTAAAATACACTGACCAACAAAGTTTCCCTAACTGAGCGTAACTAAGGCGGTTTACTTGGATATAGTGCAGTGCAGTTTGTTAAATGTTGAATAAAAATGATTGTAACTGCTGATTGAGTATAATTATTACTGTGTGTGTATTTTTCCTCTGTTGTGCAAAGTTCTATTTTGTGATCCAGCTTATTATATCTCAGAAAAACACAATATTGTAATGCATATCATGTGGCATGAAAATATCTCAAATAATCATGATATAATGCATTTGTCATATCGTCCCATCGCACAATATCAGCATATAATTTAACTTTTTAAAACACTTTGTAAATTTAAGCCTGAACTAATTCATCCAAAGGGTCCAATGCCTGTCTTTTGCTTAAGATGCCAGAATCACGAAAACTGCCAATGTCCACAATCCTGAGTTTCCTGAGTTAAAAAAACAAAAAAAAAATCTCACTTTGAAACGAACCCTGGTTTGAAAACAGGCTTTACACGGCATTGACTCTGTAACAATATTGCAGTTAACCATTACAGTTACCGTTAAGTGCAGAAGAATCTGCATATTTCACAACAAACTTAAGCCGAGTTAGTGCGTTTTACATCTTCAAAGCAACAGCATGTTTCTACGTTAAACTATATAAACGTTGTAAGACATTCCTCCTTTTTAAAGCACTTAGCAAACAATGAAATATAAAGAACTAGAAAAAAAATGTAGCTTGCATCACTTCTGAGAGCAACAGGCGAAAAGGAAATGCCACCATATTAACTATAGTACATCCAGCTCGACGTGATACTGGATACAGCACAACAACCCACAACAACGGCGCCAAAAGTGAGGTGGTATGCAGACTTCAAGGTAAGAAAGGAGCCACTCACAAGCAACGGACAACGAAACCACATATTACTGCTGATTGTTTCCAACAAAGCACTCACCTGCTGACTCTCGAACTTCCACGTGCTGTCAGGTAAGGACGCATCCAGCACGTTGAGCGTGTCTGTGAAGTCAGTGGTGCTGCTGGGCTTAACGAGGGTGAAATCACTGAACTCGGATATTGGAGAGAGATAGGAGCCGAACGACTGACTCTGAGACATCATGTCTCCTCCCAGCACCTCCACATACTTAATGGGGCCGTCCGTGTTGAGCTGGATCTGCAGGTTTCTGTTGGGGTTTTTATATCCAGACTCGCTCCGCCTGATACAGCAGCTCGAGCTGCCTCTACTGCCTCGAGCGCATTTCACCAGCAAGATGAAGAACGTCATCAGACACAGCAGCGAAACAGAAGCGAGAGAGATGATCAGGTACAGAGTGATTTTCCCGCTTTTCTTACTGACCTCCGCGCTTTTCTTGCGGTAGTCTGAGACGGGCTCATGAAAGCCGTCCTCTATCAGCACATCCACGGTGACCGTGGTGGACTGCACGGGCTCTCCGTTGTCCTTGATCTCTATCAGCAGCCTCTGAGAGGAGTCATCCTGCTCGGACACGGAGCGCCTAGTCCTCACCTCTCCGGTGTGCAGATTGACGCTGAACAGAGACGCGTCCGCGGCCTCCGCGAGCCGATAGGAGATCCAGGCGTTATGGCCCGAGTCAGCGTCCACTGCCGTGACCTTAGTGACGAGGTGTCCTGCTTTAGCGGAGCGGGGCATCCTCTGATGAGAGACGGAGCCCATGACTGCAGAGGGGTAAATGACCGCGGGGGCATTGTCGTTCTGGTCCAGAATGAACACGTGAACTGTGGCGTTGCTGCTCAGAGACGGAGAGCCGTGATCTTTCGCCTGAACTTGGATCTGGAACACTTTCATTTTCTCGTAGTCGAAGGAGTGCATGGTGTAGATGCTGCCGTTATCGGAGTTTATATAGACATATGAGGAAACAGGAATATCTTGTTTTTTGGAATCTAAAACAGAATATGTTATTTTAGCATTTTCACCCGTATCTAAATCTGTGGCTGACACTGATGATAGAATTGACCCCGGGGCGCAGTTCTCTTTAACATAAACTGAGTACACTGGCATTGAGAAAACGGGAGCGTTGTCATTCACATCTAGAATGTACACTGTGACAAATTTGCTCGTCAGTAAGGCTGGCGATCCAGCATCGGCTGCTTTGAGCTCAATATTATATTCCGGGAACTTCTCTCGGTCTAACTTCGCGTCTGTAACCAGTGCGTAATGATTGGAAAACGTTGGCTTTAATTTAAATGGGTGGTTAGTGGACGTCGTTAGCGTTACGTTTCCATTCTCTCCTGAATCCAGATCTTTAACGTTTATCAACGCTACCATGGTCCCCGCTGGCGCGTCCTCTCGCACAGGTTTGGGCGAGGAGGCGATGGTGATCTCTGGAGCATTATCGTTCACATCTACCACTGCCACCTGGACTCTACAATGTCCCTCCATAGCTGGGGTTCCTTTGTCTTTAGCTCGTATATCAAACTCAAACGATTTACTGCTTTCATAATCGAGATTTTTGAACACAGACACTTCACCCGTTTCTGGGTTGATAGTGAAGAAATTCTGAATAATTTCTGATGTATGCGCCCCAAAGGAATACTGGATTTGGCTATTAATCCCTTCATCCAAGTCAATTGCTTTTACAGTCAGTATAAGGGTACCTGGGGCGCAGTTTTCCATTACTTTAATCTCATATAAATCTTTCTCAAATATTGGAGCATTATCATTGGCATCCAGCACCCTCACTGTGATTTCAGTGCTCCCTGATCTAACCGGATTCCCTCCATCAATGGCTGTCAAAGTGAGCTGGTGAATGGGCTGTTTTTCTCTATCAAGAAGCTTCTCCAGCACAAGCTCTGGGACTTTCCTCCCATCCTTGTTATTCTTGAGGTTCAAGGCAAAATAATCATTTTTACTCAACGTGTACGTTCGTAAAGCGTTAGATCCAACATCGGGGTCTTGGGCAGGCTCTAAACGGAATTTCGCTCCAGACGGTGTCGACTCAGCCACGTCTAAAATGTTCGTGCCAGAAAGAAAACGTGGGGAATTGTCGTTTATATCTTGTATTTCGACCTCCACGCGATAAAACTGAAGAGGATCCTCGATTATTATCTGCAATGGCAGCACACAACTGGCGCTTTGTTCGCATAGATCCTCTCTGTCTACGACGTCCTTCACAATCAGCTCGCCATTCCTCAAATCTAAAGAAAAGTACTGCTTACCGGAATCAGACGCAACCCTCAGTTTACGCTCAGAAATCTCCGATGCTCCAAAACCAAGATCTTTGGCTATATTTCCAACAACGGAACCCTCCTTTAGCTCTTCTGGAATGGTGTAGCGCAGCTGTGCTCCTGTTCTATTCCACAAGGCACCGAAACAGAAGAGCCACAGCGCCTGAAAAAATAGGACCTCCCTTCCTATTTGAGTCCTCATTTCCGAATCCGAATGACTTCACAGTATTCCAGTGTCCAGGTGCTCATTTTACTCAAGTGAAATATCCCATGAATGGAAAATCATGTTGGCAATCATTATCCAGGTTGCTTCGGAGCGCGCTTCTCCTTCCCCGTTTGTCTGAGTCTATGTATTGTGCTCATCAGAGCTACGGCAAAGGGGAGGGAGTGGATCTCTTTGTGCAGACCAGCACTCCCATTGGTGGAGCGCGCTCCAATAGCTCACGGCAGGGGCAAGTGCAGTTTCTTAAAGAGACAGCGCAGCTAACGTGAGTGATCATCAGTAGTCATGCAGTCTGCCATAGGAGGGCGCAAATAATTTCATTTCACACAAGAATTGTGACCTCAGCCACCTGCTGACTGGCATGTATGAAAAGGTTTCGTTCCAAAACGCATCATAGACCCCATTTAAGATGTTTATTCATTTTTTCCATGATATATGTTGTTGAGATTAGGCTTCACACACACGTCAGCAGGTACTTTTGTCTTAAAAAAGGTGGAGGAGATGATTCTACAACAAAAATGATTTCTATATTATATATTATATTATATTGATATTTTCAGTATTTTTTATGAAAGTATTTAATTATGTAAACACTATATATATATATATATATATATATATATATATATATATGGTGAATGAAATATTGGCCTATGTTTTAATGTGTAGTTTAAATTTTCAGTCTACACTGTCTGAGTTATTGTTGAATGACAATTATTTTTATGCAACAAAAGACTCCAAACTTTTGGGCGGTAGTGTATACACACACACACACACACACACACACTCTCTGATTCCACAATACCTACTTTTTATAAGGTGCTGAAAGGATAAGTAAAATTTTATGCCATCTACATCAAGGAAATTGCATTGAAAACCCACAAGTAACCTGCCATAAAAGGTGAATGAAAGGAAGAATCTTTAAGGTTTCTTTTTCCCAAATCACGCAATTCTAAATGATTTAAATACAGCCACAATCTGCAAAACTCAGCGAAAACAGACCAGCAAAAACTCATTTAGAGCACAAAGAATCACTAATAAAGACAGCAAGTTAGACACATTATACTAACAAGGATTCCTAAACACACAAACGAACCACAACAGGTGAAATGACGCAAAAAAGCAATGTGCTCACCTGCTGACTCTCGAACTTCCACGTGCTGTCAGGTAAGGACGCATCCAGCACGTTGAGCGTGTCTGTGAAGTCAGTGGTGCTGCTGGGCTTAACGAGGGTGAAATCACTGAACTCGGACATTGGAGAGAGATAGGAGCCGAACGACTGACTCTGAGACATCATGTCTCCTCCCAGCACCTCCACATACTTAATGGGGCCGTCCGTGTTGAGCTGGATCTGCAGGTTTCTGTTGGGGTTTTTATATCCAGACTCGCTCCGCCTGATACAGCAGCTCGAGCTGCCTCTACTGCCTCGAGCGCATTTCACCAGCAAGATGAAGAACGTCATCAAACACAGCAGCGAAACAGAAGCGAGAGAGATGATCAGGTACAGAGTGATTTTCCCGCTTTTCTTACTGACCTCCGCGCTTTTCTTGCGGTAGTCTGAGACGGGCTCATGAAAGCCGTCCTCTATCAGCACATCCACGGTGACCGTGGTGGACTGCACGGGCTCTCCGTTGTCCTTGATCTCTATCAGCAGCCTCTGAGAGGAGTCATCCTGCTCGGACACGGAGCGCTTAGTCCTCACCTCTCCTGTGTGCAGATTGACGCTGAACAGAGACGCGTCCGCGGCCTCCGCGAGCCGATAGGAGATCCAGGCGTTATGGCCCGAGTCAGCGTCCACTGCCGTGACCTTAGTGACGAGGTGTCCTGCTTTAGCGGAGCGGGGCATCCTCTGATGAGAGGCGGAGCCCATGACTGCAGAGGGGTAAATGACCGCGGGGGCATTATCGTTCTGGTCCAGAATGAACACATGAACTGTGGCGTTGCTGCTCAGAGACGGAGAGCCGTGATCTTTCGCCTGAACTTGGATCTGGAACACTTTCATTTTCTCATAGTCGAAGGAGTGCATGGCGTAGATGCTGCCATTATCTGAATTTATATAAATGTAAGAGGAAATTGAGACGTCCTGCACTTTAGAGTCCAAAACGGAGTAGGAAATTTTTGCATTTTGGTCCAGGTCAGGATCATGTGCAGATACAGAGCACAATATTGACCCATGAACACTATTTTCCTTAGTATATACTGTATATGACTTCTGAGAGAAAACAGGAGGATTATCATTGACATCCGAGACCATAATTTTAACTGATTTTTGTGAAGATCTTGGCGGTGAACCTGAATCAATAGCATTTAGCTTGATCTCGTACTCGGGGTACTTTTCTCTATCTAGAGGACCGTTTGTGACTAACGAGTAATGATTGGATAGGGAAGGATTCAGTCTAAACGGGGAAGGAGTGGCCAAAGTGAGATTTACCTTCCCATTCTCGCCAGAATCTGCGTCTTTCGTGCTAATCAACGCGATGACAGTGTTACTCGGAGAATTTTCAGGCACTGGACTGGAAAGAGATGTTATAACTATGTCTGGATCGTTATCATTAACATCATTGATCTTTATTTTAATGCTACAGTGCCCTTCCATTTGAGGGATTCCTTTGTCCTTTGCCAGTACGTCAAATTTATGTAAATTAGCTTGTTCATGATCCAGAAGCCCTTTCACGCTAATCACACCAGTCTTTGAGTTAATGTCAAAAACTGCCCTCAGTGCATCAGACGTTTTATCCGTGAAAAAGTACTCGACTTCTCCATTCGGTCCTTCATCTAAATCAACTGCGCTGACTTTCACGATGTTACTGCCAATTTGCGCATTTTCATCTATTGTTACTTCATAAAACGACTTTTCGAACTGTGGTGCATTGTCATTAATATCTAAAACAACCACAGTAATCTCACAAGAGCCAGATCTCACTGGACTTCCACCGTCTACAGCCGTCAGTATGAGCTTATGAACACCCTGTTTCTCTCGATCGAGAGGTTTATCCAGCACCAACTCTGGAATTTTTATACCATCTTGAGTTTTTACATTTAAAACAAAATATTTGTTCCTATCTAGACTGTAAGACTGCAACGAATTCGTCCCCACGTCAGGATCGTCTGCGCTGTCCAGAAGAAATTTAGCGCCAGGGTTTATAGACTCGGGTATGTTCAAAGTGCGTTCATTTGAATTGAAATTGGGCGCGTTGTCATTGATGTCTTGTATTTCGATCTCGACTCGATGCAGCTGCAGAGGATTTTCTACAACCGCTTCGAGAGGCAGCAAACACGGAGCGCTCTGCCCACAAAGGCTCTCTCTGTCGATTTTCTCATTTACAATAAGCTCGCCCTTCTCCACAGACACGCTGAAGTACCGCTTACCTGACCCAGATGCAATTCGCAATTTACGATCTACAACCTCAGATAAATCCAAACCAAGATCTTTAGCGATATTTCCAACCACGGATCCTCCTCTTAGCTCCTCCGGGATGCTATAGCGAATCTGCGCCTCTATTGTATTCCAAATGAGAAGGAAAAGACAGCAGTATATGTTCCTCCTTAAAAACAACGTAATCCCCATCGTGTCGCGCAAAACATGAACCGCTCATCCAAATTTTCTTGAGGTTGCGTAGTGTTTAAGGCAAAGATAAAACCCAGATGAATGCAGCGAAGGCATATTCCCATTCAGAGGAAGAGCCTCTTTTGTTGGGAAGCACGGATTCAGCTCTGAGCTCTGTATGATGAGACAGAGGAGGGAGGGAGTGGATCTCTTTTGTGCAACTCTGCACCCCATTGGCGCATCAAACATCAGCGAGGACCAGTCAGCTTCTCTCTGAGTCTTAAAGGCGTAGACATCATTATGGACTGTGGCCAGTATGAGAAGACTGAGAAATCTGAGAGGTATGTGCACCCCAATTCCACAAACACAATACACAACCCATTACTACGAGAAGAAATAATAATAATAATAATAATAATAATAATAATAATAATAATAATAATAATAATAATAATAACAATGATAATAATAATAATAATAATAATATGGCCACACTTTATTTGGATGGTCCCTTATAGATGCTCTACAGCTACTTACATCATTAACAAACTTTCTGGCCATCCTCAGTTGATTATCACCAACAGTATGGTTAGGGTTAGGGTTGCAGGCTTTGCCTTGAAGTGGAGGTTCAGATTAAGGGCTAGGAGTAGATTTAAGGGTAACACTTTATTTGGATGGTCCACTGTAGATTCTTTGTAAATGTTCAGTATATCTTTAAGTAACACTCAGCTAAACAACCATTAAATGCAACTGATTGTCAAGTTAAGTGTTACTGGGATGGTCCACTATAGCTGCATTGTAAGTGCTCCGCTGACCTTTAAATATCACTCAATAAAATATCCATTCAGTTCAACTGCACCTGCAAGTTTAGTGTGAAAGAATATATTAAAGCTAACCATAACCGTAACCCTAAACCTAACCCTCCCCTTAACCCCAAGGTGAAACCTACACATTCTTCTAATCCTAACCCAATCCATAATATCGTTGATGGTGAATTGGATATCACCAGAAAGTTTGTTAATGATTGAAGTCTCTGTAGAACATCTATAGGGGACCATCCAAGTGTGTATAGTGTGGCCAATTTAATAAACTCTTCCACACTGATCTTCGAGTTCAGTTGAATTTAGTGGGTATTTAGCTCAATGTTATTGAAAGGCAGACTGAGCCTTTGCACAGCATCTATAGTGAACCATCTAAGTTGCTTTCAACTTCAAGCTCAGTGGTATTCAATGACTATTCAGTTGAATGTTATTTAAATGTACACTGAACATGTGCAAATAATCTCCAAATAAAGTGTTACCATTATTATTATTATTATTATTAATAATAATAATACAGTCAAGTGATCCACACACCGAATCTGGACTCTGTCTGCCGTCTAGTGGCGAAAGAGTGGAAAAGCAGCAAATGTGTGCTCATAGAGAAAGAAGATAAGCTGGCGTTTGTGTGTGAGAGAGGAAGAGAGAGAGAGGAAGAGGGGGGCAGTGGGGCTTGTGTTGAGAAGCACGTACAGAAATACGACGTTTTGCCAACAGAAATCTGCCAGAAAAAAGTGAAATTCTGCTTTGACAGCGAAGTTTTGATCTGAGATTACAGATATAAAAATACCCATTCGCAGTACAGCTCGCCAGTGCTGTCTTCCAACCGATCCTGATCCGCCTAGCAACAAAGCAGGAGCCAACACAAAGAGAGCGCAGCCGCAGAGCGAGGGGAGCGTTTCAGCACCACCAGGGCGGACAGCGCCACACAGGCGGCGAGACGGCGCTCCTGCAGTCGTTTCAACACAGCACGAGCAACGTTTGGCCATTTTTACTGAGTAAAGAATTCGCTACTGATGAACCGCCAAAGTGTTTTGGAAAAGCGTGTGTTGTGGTCGTTTAGTCATGACCCACCAGGTGCACGTTTGTCTGTTTGAAAGAATTAAGACTGAAGATTCACACACGATGGAAGGTTTTCTTTATCTTCACAGGAGACAGGTAGAGATGTCGGAGGTCCAGTGAGAGAAGTCCAAACGTGGTTTAAAAAGACAGGATCAAAACCAGAGCACTTACCTTCAAATTACTCCAAACAGTGAATTATATAAGATATTTGAACTCAATTACAGACATTTTCATGCAGCATTGCCTTTCATTTGTAGTATATTTTGCCATGTAGTTGTTTAAATATGGAGAACTCGTCCATATTTTTGCATCATGATTTTTGTTTACTTATTTGTTTCTTAAATTGACCATACATGACTTACAATTGTGAGGTCCCTACATCAAGCTTTTGACGAGTTATATATTATGTAAAGTTACAGTGCATTTGATGTATAATCAATTCATAAGTATTGAAAATATTGCTTATGTTAAGTAAGAGTGCAGAAAAGCACACGTTTCTAAGCATGAATTTAAAGGAAGTTACTTAAGTTAGTTTAAAATCACCATATTGTAAAAATCTTGAACTTTATGGTTCGTCTCAGTATTAAAGCTGAATACATTTTAAACATAATTTTGTTTTTTATTTGTTTTGTTTTATTAAACAAATTTTTGTTGCTTTATTAACTAGGTTAGTAAGACAAACTATTTCTTTAATAGTTATAAAAATATACAGCAGATGTACTTAATAGACTACTGTGTTGTGTAAGATCAGTTGTGGGTTGTTATATATCAGTTTTGAGAACACAGCTGAATGTATTTTTAATATATGTCAATTATCACATGGATTTTAATAAATTGTGTAATTTAATAAAAAGTGTAGCTAAAGTGTATATCATGTGAATGACACCAGCAGAATATACATATATATCACAAACAATCTACACATATTGTTGCTGTCAGACCGAAACCTTGTATCAGCAAAACTAGATCATTTAACAGGAAAAGCAAAACGCTAATATAATTTAATGTAGGAGAATTTTATCGTAGGCAAAGTTGAACCATGTCTGTTAGTCCAATCTTAACGTAACTGATTCATTTTCAAATCATGAAATATATTGATTGATCAAACAATTAATCACTCAATCAATCAATAAATGGCAATACAATGTTTCCTTCTGACCTTGATGTTCATCAACAAAAGAACTTACTGGAGGTAGAAATGTGTCTAAGTACGGAGCCTCGCTGGAGATCCTGTATAAATAAAAACAACACGTGGCCACAACTTTGTAAGGCATAAGAACAAAATGATTAAGTCATGGCCGTGACTTAGTAAAGAATAGGAACAAGATCCTAATGCGTGTTCATGACTTAATAAGCTGTGATCTTGTTCCCACACCTTAATAAGTCATGGCCATGACTTAATCATCTCATTCCCATGCCTTACTAAGTCATGGCCATGCATTAGGATCTCGTTCCCATGCATTATTTTTTATTTATACAGGATGTCACTTAGGCTCCGTACCTAAGAGTGTGCAAGCTTGCATACTTGTGCAAAATCTAATCCCTGAATCCTTGTTTAGAAACCTTGT